>NC_053025.1:590838268-591047293 GCF_003073215.2 Triticum urartu
CCACTTCGAGCTCCTCTCTGCTGCAGGCTTACATGCCTAAATCCACTCTCTGTGCATGTGGGCCTACTGGGCCTACTGCGGGCCTGCATCCTGGCCCAACTAGCGTGTTTCTAGTCGTATGCAGGCCGTGGTGGCCCAGTAGGCGGTGTTTTTTTTTAAATCCTATTTTTTGTTTTCTTTTTTCTTTTATTTATTTTATTTTGTTTCGACTTACAGCAAAATACTTACTAGTTTTTCAGTTATTATTTTTGGTTTTAGGTAATAAAAGTAATAAACTTTCTGTTAGTGCCATTAATTTTCCAATTTGAATAGTTTAAATTTGAATTCTTTCAAATTTGTTTGAATCACTAGGTTGTGATTAAATTTACGATAAAAATAGATTTTGGAGTTATTCTTTTTCCTACTATTTAATATTACTGTGTTTTATCATTATATTCAAAAACAGTTTTTGTTATTTTAGTTTCTAACAAAAAAAGTTCTTTATGAAAATTATTTTTGCTTATAATGTTTTGAACAGAAAATACTTTGATAATTTTAGTTGCATAAATTTTATATAATTTTAGTTTCAATAATCCTAGATGTTTATAAAACTTTTTAGTTGATTCCTTTTGCTATTAGAGTTTCATTCAAGTTTTCTAGTTCATTCTTTTTTCTATTAGAGTTTCATTAAAGTTTCCTAGTTCATTCTTTTAGTTTATTATTTTTGCTATTAGAGTTTCATAACAGTTTTGCAGATCATTGTTTTATATTAGTTCATTCTTTGAGCTAAATCACCCTAAAATTGAAAAGCACTTCAGATGAGCTCTGAAGAGGTTGAAATATGGCATGGTGTCATCATTTCACCCACATAGGATGTGCTAAAAAGTTGAGAGGGTTATGGCAAAAACTGGACGCACTTCGTGTACAAAATGCACAATCTCTTTCGAAGTATCAAGGTTTCAAACGAAAGCTCATCTGTTACAAAGGGATTTCATTTTTTTAACTTATTTGAACTCCATACTTTTTGTGTGTTCAAAATGCACCGTTCAAAGCCACATCATCAATTTTCAACCCTTTCTGACTTCATTTGTTATTTTTCATGCATTTACTGATTTTTTGAGCTATATGACCCAGAAAATGAAAAGCACTACAAATGAACTCTGAAAAGGTTGAAATTTGGCATGGTATCATCATTTCACCCACAAGCATGTGCTAAAAAGTGGACAGGGTTACGACATAAACTGGATGCACTTCGTGTACAAAACGGACAATCTCTTTCAAAGTATCAGGGTTTCAGAAGAAAGCTCATCTGTTACAAAGGGAATTCATTTTTTTGAACTTATTTGAACTCCAAACTTTTTGTGTGTTCAAAAGGCACCATTCAAAGCCACATCATCAATTTTCAACCCTTTCTGACTTCATTTGTTATTTTTCATGCATTTACTGATTTTTTTGAGCTATATGACCCTGAAAATGAAAAGCACTACAAATGAACTCTGAAAAGGTTGAAAGTTGGCATGGTATCATAATTTCACCTACATAGCATGTGCTAAAAAGTTGAGAGGGTTACGGCAAAAATTGGATGCACTTCGTGTACAAAACAACCAATCTCTTTCGGAGTATCAGGGTCTCATACGGAAACTTGTCTGTTACAAAGGGATTTCATTTTTTTGAACTTATTTGAACTCCATACTTTTTGTGTGTTCAAAATGCACCATTCAAAGCCACATCATCAATTTTCAACCCTTTTTGACTTCATTTGTTATTTTTCATGCATTTACTGATTTTTTGAGCTATATGACCCTGAAAATGAAAAGCCCTACAAATTAACTCTGAAAAGGTTGAAATTTGGCATGGTGTCATCATTTCACCCACATAGCTTCTGATAAAAAGTTGACAGGGTTACGGCAAAAACTGGATGCACTTCGTGTACAAAACGGACAATCTCTTTTGAACTATCAGGGTTTCATACGGAAACTCGTCTGTTACATGGATATTCTAGATCAAAGGCATCATCATAATAGTTGTGGAGAGAATGTCTTCACTTTTTCTTTGCTTGTGTCCTTTTCTTATTGCGACATAACCATGGATAATCTTCATCGTTTAACAGGGTGCTTGGGTCAGCCTTGACTTTGAAGGGAGGAATTTCATGAAAATTTTCATAATCTTCGGACATGTCTGTCTTGCCCTCCACTCCCATGATGTCTCTTTTTCCTGAAAGAACTATGTGGCGCTTTGGCTCATCGTATGATGTGTTCGCTTCCTTATCTTTTCTTTTTCTCGGATCGGTATACATGTCCTTCACATAGAAAACCCGCGCCACATCATTGGCTAGGACGAATGGTTCGTCTGTGTACCCAAGATTGTTCGGATCCACTGTTGTCATTCCATACTGTGGGTCTACCTGTACCCCACCTCCTGACAGATTGACCCATTTGCACTTAAACAAAGGGACCTTAAAATCATGTCCGTAGTCAAGTTCCCATATGTCCACTATGTAACCATAATATGTGTCCTTTCCCCTCTTGGTTGCTGCATCAAAGCGGACACTGCTGTTTTGGTTGGTGCTCTTTTAATCTTGTGCGATCGTGTAAAACGTATTCCCATTTATCTCGTATCCTTTGTAAGTCAATACAGTCCAGATGGTCCCCTGGACAACGAGTAAAGCTCATCAGAAACAATGTTGTCACCTTTGAGACGTGTTTCCAACCAACTGCGGAAAGTCCTGATGTGCTCACATGTAATCCAGTCGTCACACTGCTCCGGGTGTTTGGAGCATAGACTGTTCTTGTGTTCATTGACATACGGGGTCACCAAGGTATAGTTCTGTAGAACTGTGTAGTGTGCTTGAGACTAAGAATGCCCATCCCTGCATATTATTGAGTCCCCTCCTAGTGTGCCTTTTCCAGTCAGTCTCCCCCCATACCGCGATTTAGGGAGACCAATCTTCTTAAGCCCAGGAATGAAGTCAACACAAAACTCAACGACATGCTTTGTTGATGGCCCATGGAGATGCTTCCTTCTGCCCTAGCGCGGTTACAAACATATTTCTTTAGGACTCCCATGAACCTCTCAAAGGGGAACATATTGTGTAGAAATACGGGGCCCAGAATGACAATCTCGTCGACTAGATGAACTAGGATGTGCATCATGATATTGAAGAAGGATGGTGGGAGCACCAGCTCGAAACTGACAAGACATTGCGCCACATAACTCCTTAGCCTTGGTATGATTTCTGGATCGATCACCTTCTAAGAGATTGCATTGAGGAAAGTACATAGCTTCACAATGGCTAATCAGACGTTTTTAGGTAGAAGCCCCCTCAATGCAACCGGAAGCAGTTGCGCATACTCACGTGGCAGTCATGAGACCTTAGGTTCTGGAACTTCTTCTCTGGCATATTTATTATTCCCTTTAAATTTGACGACAAGCAAGACGGGACCTTCATACTAAGCAAGCATTCAAAGAATATTTCCTTCTCTTCTTTGGTAAGAGCGTAGCTGGCAGGACCTTCATACTGCTTTGGAGGCATGTTGTCTTTTTTTGTGCAAATGTTGCAGGTCCTCCCATGCATCCGGTGTATCTTTTGTCTTCCCATGTCCTCCCAGTCCTCCCATGCCTCTCATGCAATAACTCCCAGTAGTGCTTAGCATACGGACATCTTCAAAAGCGATGAAGAACTGTTTCTTGTCGCCCACACGCCAAGCAGAAAATTCCCGGTTTAATTTCGTCTCCTATGTAACTCAGGGGGTGTTTTCTTCCAGGGACTTTTTGGTGTAGGGACTAGAAAAAATTCCTCTTAGAGACTTTTTAACCAAACAGGAGGGACTACTAGGGACAAAAAGTTGCTTTTTGGGACTAAATGAAGAAGACTCTCAAGGAGAGTCTTTTTTGGGACTTTTCCAACAATGCCCCTCCCTGCACCCATTGCCCCGCCGCCCTATGGTGTTGTTTGGTTGTTATTTTATGTATACTAGGGGTAACATGGTCTATTACATGTCATTTAATAACCTCTAGGAAGGGACTAGGGACTTTTTAATCCCTGGAAACAAACATGGAGGGACTTTTTAATCCCTGGAAACAAACATGGAGGGACTTTTTAGTTGGGACTAGAAAAAGTCCTTGGACTTATGAACCAAACAGGAACTCAGCACCGATAGCCAGTCCATCTTTTAACAGTCGCCAACATGGACCTTAGCTTTTGCTAGCATCTCTGTACACCACAATTCCTTCCAGCTGGCATGCATGGCCGATGACGACGAGGCTTCCGGGACTCCTGTTTGTAATTCCCTGAGCTTCATCTCTAAGTGGTAGGCCAGGAGAACAAAGAACTGACCATTTTTCTTGAAGTTCTATGCGAGAAAATCCTCCCTTCCCTGTCCTCCAACTGCTATTTGACAAATATCCACCACATCGATCTCATGGAAGACTTGCTGAAGTGTGGTCATGTCCCAATTTTTCCCTGTGTAATCTAGAAGCTCATTAACACGGTTCATATTTTGTGCATCTCTAACTCCTACAGGTTCATCGTTCCTTCCCTGGGAATCCAATTTTCTATCCACACCTTGATCTTAGACCCATCTCCTACTTGCCACATTAGACCTTCGTGTAGAAGATGACATCCACGAATGATACCATTCCATGTCATAGAAGCACTCTTAGGAAATGACGCTTCCATAAAATCAAACTGAGGAAAATGTCTGGCCTTTAAAACACGAGCATACAACGAGTTGGGAACAGTGAGAATCCTCCATGCTTATTTTGCAAGTAGGGCTTTATTGAAAGCTTCATAATCCCTAAAGCCCATCCCTCCCACTTGTTTTCTTCTATGCACCTTCTCCCATGCAATCCAATGTACCTTATTCTTTCCTTGAACTGCTCCCCACCAAAAGTTTGAAGATATAGATTTCAGATTCCGACACAATTTCTTGGTGAAATGGAAACAACTCATGGCAAAAGTAGGAGTAGCTTGGTGAACAAATTTGACATAAACCTCTCTCCCTTTCTTGGGTAGCCCCTGACCTTTACAATGGGACACTTTTGCACGTGATCTTTCTCTGATATATTTGAAGCATCCCTCTTCAGATCGGCACACCACTGTTGGCAATCCAATATACTTCTCACTAACAGCTTCTGAATCAAAATTTGCAATTTGCTTCACTGAATCCTTAGTAGAACATTCACAACCCCTACCAAAGAAAATAGAAGATTTCTGTAGATTCACTTTTTGGCCAGATGCTTCCTCATAATCATGCAAAATTTGGGTCAGTTCCAACATACTATTTTCTTCCGCCTCCAAGAAAATGATGCTATCATCCACAAAGAGTAAATGAGTAACGTGAGGGCCGACCCTCCCGAACTCAACTCCTTGAAGTCGCTTGTATCTCTGAGCCCTGTTGAGAAGAGTAGACAAACCCTCAACACAAAACAGAAAATGATAAGGCGAGAGAGGATCACCTTGTCGGAGACCATGTGATGGAGAAAAAACATCCGAGACACCATTATTCAACGGAACCGAAAACTTAATAGAGGTAACACATTTCATGATCATGTCAATCCACCTCCTCGAGAAACTCATCTTAGCCATCATTGCTTCAAGAAAACCCCACTCGACTCGGTCATATGCCTTCATCATATCAAGTTTAACCGCACATAAGCTCTTCTTTCGAATGCTCTTTCTGATTGAATGAATACACTCATATGCAATAAGAATATTGTCAGTGATTAATCTCCCCAGAATAAAGGCTTTTCTCTTCTCAGATCAGAAATGGCAGGACAACCTTGAGCTGGTTTGCTAGCACCTTTGCAGCTATCTTATACAACACATTACATAAATTGATTGGTCGAAACTACGATAGTAACTCAGGGCCATTTACTTTTGGGATAAGAACAAGCATAGTATTATTGAAATCTTTCGACATCTCCTTTCCATCCAGAAAATCACGAACAGCCTTGCACACCGCATCCTTTAGCAAAGTCCAGTGTTTCTGGTAAAAAAGCATATACAAACCATCCGGCCCCGGTGCCTTCATAGGACCCATTAGAAGTAAAGCATGCTCAATGTCTTTATCTGATCAAACAACCTCTAACCTTGAGTTCATTTCAGTTCAAATTCCCACCAGAATATGCTCAAGAATTTGGTTCATGTTGCCTACTCATCTTGAAGAATATAAGTTTTCATAGAAAGTTTTTGCCATTGACCTCATTTCATCATCTGATGTGCAAAAAGTCCCGTCATTCTTCTTTGACCTTACAATGGTATTTGTCCTTCTCCGGTGAGTAGCTCTGCCCTGAAAAAAATAGTGTTACTATCCCCAACATGAAGCCAATCAACTCTTGAATGTTGTCGTTGCCTGATCTCCTCCCTTTCATACAATCATGTAGCTAAGCTTCAATATTCCAGACCTCCAGTGAGGATCCAGAAGTTCTATCCTTCACTCTAGCAAGCCCCAACTGCTCTATCAATATTTTAATTTCCTTTTGTATGGAACCAAATTCTGAATGTGCCCACCTCTGCATATCCTTTGTAACATTTTTCACACAGCTCCAAGTACCACCAATAGTACTCACAGAATGTGCGTGCCGTTCCCATGCTGCAATAACCATGTTATCATAACCCTCATGGCGGCCCCACTTTTCCTTATAACGAAAATGTTTAACAACTTGCCCCACCTATCTGGCACCTCCTTGGCCACCCTAATAATCAACGCCATATGGTCAGATTCCCCAGTAGCAATATTTTCAATAGTCGTTGATGGAAATAAAGAGAGAAAATCATCATTGCATGCCGCTCTATCCAATATATCTGACTTGTACATTTTCTTCTCCATCTCTCTTATTGTCGCTGTGATAGCATAGCCCGAATAACCCAAATCAAGGAGTCCACACTCTATTAGACATTCTCTGAATTCTTCCATCTAATCCCAGCCTCTTTCATTCTTTCAATTGTTCTTTTCCTGTAAGCAAGCTTCATTAAAATTGTAGAGTGATTTGCAAGAGGAAAGATGCACCTTAGGTCCTCAAATTTAGTACATATGAATATGTAGTACATGTACACAGCGCAATGGCGCTCAGGGGAAGAGAGGAAGAGAGAGGGGCGACATGCGCGGGAGTGGGGATCGTGGGCAAGTACGTGGCCGAGCATGTACATGCATGGGATCGCCATGCAACTCCTAACACGCCGCCGCAGCTGTAGCGTCCGGTGGCCGAATGCATATGAAGGAAATATACCCTAGAGGCAATAATAAAGTTGTTATTTATATTTCCTTATATCATGATAAATGTTTATTATTCATGCTAGAATTGTATTAACCGGAAACTTAGTACATGTGTGAATACATAGACAAACAGAATGTCACTAGTATGCCTCTACTTGACTAGCTCGTTTAATCAATGATGGTTATGTTTCCTAACCATAGACATGAGTTGTCATTTGATTAATGGGATCACATCATTAGAGAATGATGTGATTGACTTGACCCATTCCATTAGCTTAGCACGATGATCGTTTAGTTTGTTGCTATTGCTTTCTCCCTAACTTATACATGTTCCTATGACTATGAGATCATGCAACTCCCGAATACCGGAGGAACACTTTGTGTGCTACCAAACATCACAACGTAATTGGGTGATTATAAAGGTGCTCTACAGGTGTCTCCGATGGTGTTTGTTGAGTTGGCATTGATCGAGATTAGGATTTGTCACTCCGATTCTCGGAGAGGTATCTATGGGCCCTCTCGGTAATGCACATCAATATAAGCCTTTCAAGCAATGTGACTAATGAGTTAGTTGCGAGATGATGCATTAAGGAATGAGTAAAGAGACTTGCTGGTAATGAGATTGAACTAGGTATTGAGAGACCGGCGATCGAATCTCGAGAAAGTAACATACCGATGACAAAGGGAACAACGTATATCGTTATGCGGTTTGACCGATAAAGATCTTCATAAAATACGTGGGAGCCAATATGAACATCCAGTTTCCACTATTGCTTATTGACCGGAGATGTGTCTCTGTGATGTCTACATAGTTCTCAAACCCATAGGGTCCGCACGCTTAACGTTCGGTGACGAACGGTATTATGAGTTTATGTGTTTTGATGTACCGAAGGTAGTTCGGAGTCCCGGATGTGATCACGAACATGAAAAGGAGTCTCAAAATGGTCGAGACATAAAGATTGATATATTGGACGGCTATATTCGGACACCGGAAGTGTTCCGGGTGATTTCGGAGAAAACCGGAGTATCGGAGAGTCACCGGAACCCCCCCCCCTGGGAGAACTAATGGACCACATGGTCCTTAGTGGAGAGAGAGGGCCGGCCAGGGCAGGCCGCGCGCCCCCTCCCCCTCTAGTCTGAATTGGACTAGGTAAGGGGGGCGGCACCCCCCCCCCCTTTCCTTCTCCCTCTCCTCCTTCCTTTCCCCTTCCTAGTAGGAGTAGGAAAGGGGAGTCCTACTCCTAGTAGGAGGAGGAGGACTCCTCCTCTCCTGGCACGCCCCGAGGGCTGGCCGGCCTCCCCCTTTCTCCTTTATATACGGGGGCAGGGGCACCCTAGAACACACAAGTTGATTGTTTCCAGCCGTGTGTGGTGCCCCCCCTCCACCATAATCCACCTCGGTCATATCGTAGCGGTGCTTAGGCGAAGCCCTGTAACGGTAGCATCATCATCACCGTCATCACGCCGTCGTGCTGACAAAGCTCTCCCTCGACACTCTGCAGGATCATGAGTTCGTGGGACATCACCGAGCTGAACATGTGCAGATCGCGGAGGTGTCGTACTTTCGGTACTAGGATCGGTCGGTCGTGAAGACGTACGACTACATCAGCTACGTTGTCATAATGCTTCCGCTTACGGTCTATGAGAGTACGTAGAAAATACTCTCCCCTCTCGTTGCTATGCATCACCATGATTTTCCGTGTGGGTAGGAAATTTTTGAAATTACTGCGTTCGCCAACAGTGGCATCCGAGCCAGGTTTATGCGTAGATGTTATATGCACGAGTAGAACACAAAAAGAGTTGTGGGCGTGGGTATATACATATTGCTTGTCGTCACTAGTTGTTTCTTGATTCGGCGTTATTGTTGGATGAAGTGGCCCAAACCGACATTACGCATACGCGTACGCTTACGCGAGACTGGTTCTACCGACATGCTTCGCACACAGGTGGCTGGTGGGTGTCAGTTTCTCCAACTTTAGTTGAATGGGATTCAATGAACAAGGTTCTTTCTGAAGATCAAAAAGCAATCACTATACCGCGTTGTGGTTTTTGATGCATAGGTAAGAACGGTTTTCGCTCAGCCCGTAGCAGCCACGTAAAACTTGCAACAACAAAGTAGAGGACGTCTAACTTGTTTTTGCAGGGCATGTTGTGATGTGATATGGTCAAGACATGATACTAAATTTTATTGTATGAGATGATCATGTTTTGTAACACAGTTATCGGCAACTGGTAGGAGCCATATGGTTGTCGCTTTATTGTATGAAATGTAATCGCCATGTAATTGCTTTACTTTATCACTAAGCGGTAGCGATAGTCATACAAGCAATAGTTGGCGAGACAACAACGATGCTTCGATGGAGATCAAGGTGTCAAGCCAGTGATGATGGTGATCATGACGGTGCTTTGGAGATGGAGATCAAAGGCACAAGATGATGATGGCCATATCATATCACTTATATTGATTGCATGTGATGTTTATCCTTTATGCATCTTATTTTGCTTAGTTCCATGGTAGCATTATAAGATGATCTCTCACTAAATTTCAAGGTATAAGTGTTCTCCCTGAGTATGCATCGTTGCTACAGTTCGTCGTGCCGAGACACCACGTGATGATCGGGTGTGATAAGCTCTACGTTCACATACAACGGGTGCAAGCCAGTTTTGCACACGCAGAATACTCGAGTTAAACTTGACGAGCCTAGCATATGCAGATATGGCCTCGGAACACTGAGACCGAAAGTTCGAGCGTGGATCATATAGTAGATATGATCAACATAGTGATGTTCACCATTGAAAACTACTCCATCTCACGTGATGATCGGACATGGTTTAGTTGATATGGATCACGTGATCACATAGATTATTAGAGACATGTCTATCTAAGTGGGAGTTCTTTAGTCATTTGATTAATTGAACTTTAACTTATCATGAAATTAGTACCTGATAGTATTTTGCATGTCTATGTTGTTGTAGATAGATGGCCCGTGCTGTTGTTCCGTTGAATTTTAATGCGTTCCTAGAGAAAGCCAAGTTGAAAGATGATGGTAGCAACTACATGGACTGGGTCCGTAACTTGAGGATTATCCTCATTGCTGCATAGAAGAATTACATCCTAGAAGCACCGCTAGGTGACAAACCCACTGTAGGAGCAACGCCAGATGTTGTGAACACCTGGCAGAGCAAAACTGATGACTAATCGATAGTTCAGTGTGCCATGCTTTACGGCTTAGAACCGGGACTTCAACGATGTTTTGAACGTCATGGAGCATATGAGATGTTCCAGGAGTTCAAGTTAATATTTCAAGAAAATGCCCAGATTGAGAGATACGAAGTCTCCAATAAGTTCTACAGCTGCAAGATGGAGGAGAATAGTTCTGTCAATGAACATATACTCAGAATGTCTGGGTACCACAACCACTTGACTCAACTAGGAGTTAATCTTCCTGATGATAGTGTCATTGACAGAGTTCTTCAATCACTACCACCAAGCTACAAGAGTTTCGTGATGAACTATAATATGCAAGGGATGGATAAGACGATTCCTGAGCTCTTCGCAATGCTTAAGGCTGCAGAGGTAGAAATCAAGAAGGAGCATCAACTGTTGATGGTCAACAAGACCACCAGTTTCAAGAAAAAAGGTAAAGGGAAGAAGGGGAACTTCAAGAAGAACAACAAGCCAGTTGCTTCTCAAGTGAAGAAACCCAAGTCTGGACCTAAGCCTGAGACTGAGTGCTTCTACTGCAAAGGAACTGGTCACTGGAAGCGGAACTGCCCCAAGTATTTGGCAGAGAAGAAGGATGGCAAAGTGAAACGTATATTTGATATACATGTTATTGATGTGTACCTTACTAATGCTCGCAGTAGTGCCTGGGTATTTGATACTGGTTCAGTTGCTAACATTTGCAACTCGAAACAGGGGCTACGGATTAAGCGAAGATTGGCTAAGGATGAGGTGACGATGCGCGTGGGAAATGGTTCCAAAGTCGACGTGATCGCCGTCGGCACGCTACCTCTACATCTACCTTCGGGATTAGACCTAAATAATTGTTATTTGGTGCCAACATTGAGCATGAACATTATATCTGGATCTTGTTTGATGCGAGACGGTTATTCATTTAAATCAGAGAATAATGGTTGTTCTATTTATATGAGTAATATCTTTTATGGTCATGCACCCTTGATGAGTTGTCTATTTTATTAAATCTTGATAGTAGTGATACACATGTTCATAGTATTGAAGGCAAAAGATGCGGAGTTGATAATGATAGTGCAACTTATTTGTGGCACTACCGTTTAGGTCATATTGGTGTAAAGCGCATGAAGAAACTCCACTCTGATGGACTTCTGGAATCACTTGATTATGAATCACTTGGTACTTGCGAACCATGCCTCATGGGCAAGATGACCAAAACTCCGTTCTCCGGAACAATGGAGCGAGCAACAGAGTTATTGGAAATCATACATACTGATGTATGTGGTCCAATGAACATTGAAGCTTGTGGCCGGTATCATTATTTTCTCACCTTCACATATGATTTGAGCAGATATGGGTATATCTACTTAATGAAACATAATTCTGAAACATTTGAAAAGTTCAAAGAATTTCAGAGTGAAGTGGAAAATCATCGTCACAAGAAAATCAAGTTTCTACGATCTGATCGTGGAGGTGAATATTTGAGTTATGAGTTTGGACTTCATTTGAAACAATGTGGAATAGTTTCGCAACTCAAGCCACCTGGAACACCACAACGTAATGGTGTGTCCAAACGTCGTAACCGCACTTTATTAGATACGGTGCGATCTATGATTTCTCTCACGGATTTATCGCTGTCGTTTTGGGTTATGCTTTAGAGATGGCTGCATTCACGTTAAATAGGGCACCATCTAAATCTGTTGAGATGACACCTTATGAACTGTGGTTTGGCAAGAAACCCAAGTTGTCATTTCTTAAAGTTTGGGGCTGCGATGCTTATGTGAAAAAGCTTCAACCTGATAAGCTCGAACCCAAATCGGAGAAATGTGTCTTCATAGGATACCCAAAAGAGACTGTTGGGTACACCTTCTATCACAGATCCAAAGGCAAGATATTCGTTGCTAAGAATGGATCCTTTCTAGAGAAGGAGTTTCTCTCAAAAGAAGTGAGTGGGAGGAAAGTAGAACTTGACGAGCTAATTGTGCCTTCTCCCTTACTGGAAAGTACTTCATCGCTGAAATCAGTTCCAGTGATTCCTACACCAGTAAGTGAGGAAGCTAATGATGATGATCATGAAACTTCTGATCAAGTTACTACCAAACCTCGTAGGTCAACCAGAGTAACATCCTCACCAGAGTAGCTCCAAAATCCTGTTCCGGAAGTCATGTTACTTGACCATGACGAACCTACAAACTATGAGGAAGCTATGATGAGGCCAGATTCCGTAAAATGGCTTGAGGCCATGAAATCTGAGATGGGATCCATGTATGAGAACAAAGTATGGAATTTGGTTGACTTTCCCGATGATCAGCAGGCCATAGAGAATAAATGGATCTTCAAGAAAAAGACTGACGCTGATGGTAATGTTACTATCTGCAAAGCTCGACCTGTTGCGAAAGGTTTTCGACAAGTTCAAGGACATGACTATGATGAGACCTTCTCACCTGTAGTGATGCTTAAGTCTGTCCAAATCATGTTAGCAATTGCCGCATGTTATGATTATGAAATTTGGCAAATGGATGTCAAAACTGCATTCCTTAATGGATATCTGAAAGAAGAGTTGTATATGATGCAACCAGAAGGTTTTGTCGATCCAAAAGGTGCTAACAAAGTGTGCAAGCTCCAGCGATCCATTTATGGACTGGTGCAAGCCTCTCGGAGTAGGAATATATGCTTTGATAGTGTGACCAAAGCATATGGTTTTATACAGACTTTTGGAGAAGCCTGTATTTACAAGAAAGTGAGTGGGAGCTCTGTAGCATTTCTAATATTTTATGTAGATGCCATATTGTTGATCGGAAATGATACTGAATTTCTGAATAGCATAAAAGGATACTCTTGGATAAGAATTTTTCAATGAAAGACCTCTGTGAAGCTGCTTATATATTAGGCACCAAGATCTATAGAGATAGATCAAGACGCTTAATTGGAATTTCACAAAGCACATACCTTGATAAAGTTTTGAAGAAGTTCAAAATGGATCAAGCAAAGAAATGGGTCTTGCCTGTGTTACAAGGAGTGAAGTTGAGTCAGACTCAATGCCCGACCATTGCAGAAGATAGAGAGAAAATGAAAGGTGTTCCCTATGCTTCGGCCATAGGCTCTATCATGTATGCAATGCTGTGTACCAGACCTGATGTGTGCCTTGCTATCAGTTTAGCAGGAAGGTACCAAAGTAATCCAGGAGTGGATCACTGGACAGCGGTCAAGAACATCCTGAAATACCTGAAAAGGACTAAGGATATGTTTCTCGTTTATGGAGGTGACAAAGAGCTCGTCGTAAATGGTTACGTCGATGCAAGCTTTGAAATTGATCCGGATGACTCTAAGTCACAAACTGGATATGTATTTTATTAAATGGTGGAGCTTTCAGTTGGTGCAGTTCCAAGCAGAGTGTCGTGGTGGGATCTACGTGTGAAGCGGAGTACATAGCTGCTTCGGAAGCAGCAAATGAAGGAGTCTAGATGAAGGAGACTGGATGAAGGAGTTCATATCCGATCTAGGTGTCATACCTAGTGCATCGGGTCCAATGAAAATCTTTTGTGACAATATTGGTGCAATTTCCTTGGCAAAGGAATCTAGATTTCACAAGAGAACTAAGCACATAAAGAGACGCTTCAATTCCATCCGCGGTCAAGTCAAGGAGGGAGACATAGAGATTTGCAAGATGCATAGAGATCTGAATGTTGCAGACCCGTTGACTAAGCCTCTCTCACGAGAAAAACATGATCAGCACCAAGACTCCATGGGTGTTAGAATCATTATTGTGTAATCTAGATTATTGACTCTAGTGCAAGTGGGAGACTGAAGGAAATATGCCCTAGAGCCAATAATAAAGTTGTTATTTATATTTCATTATATCATGATGAATGTTTATTATTCATGCTAGAATTGTATTAACCGGAAACTTAGTACATGTGTGAATATATAGACAAACAGAATGTCACTAGTATGCCTCTACTTGACTAGCTCGTTGAATCAATGATGTTGTGTTTCCTAACCATAGACATGAGTTGTCATTTGATTAAAGGGATCACATCATTAGAGAATGATGTGATTGACTTGACCCATTCCGTTAGCTTAGCACGATGATCGTTTAGTTTGTTGCTATTGATTTCTCCATAACTTGTACATGTTCCTATGACTATGAGATCATGCAACTCCCGAATACCGAACGAACACTTTGTGTGCTACCAAACGTCACGACATAAGTATGTGATTATAAAGGTGCTCTACAGGGGTCTCCGATGGTGTTTGTTGAGTTGGCATAGATCGAGATTAGGATTTGTCACTCCGATTGTCGGAGAGGTATCTCTGGGCCCTCTCGGTAATGCACATCAATATAAGCCTTGCAAACAATGTGACTAATGAGTTAGTTGTAAGGTGATGCATTACGGAATGAGTAAAGAGACTTGCCGGTAACGAGATTGAACTAGGTATTGAGATACCGATGATCGAATCTCGGGCAAGTAACATACCGATGACAAAGGGAACAACATATATCGTTATGTGGTTTGGCCGATAAAGATCTTCATAGAATATGTGGGAGCCGATATGAACATCCAGGTTCCGCTATTGGTTATGTACCGGAGACGTGTCTCGGTCATGTCTACATAGTTCTCGAACCCATAGGGTCCGCACGCTTAACGTTCGGTGACGATCGGTATTATGAGTTTATGTGTTTTGATATACTGAAGGTAGTTCAGAGTCCTGGATGTGATCACGGACATGACGAGGAGTCTCAAAATGGTCGAGACATAAAGATTGATATATTGGACGGCTATATTCGGACACCGAAATTGTTCCGGGTGATTTCAGAGAAAACCGGAGTACCGGAGGGTTACCGGAACCCCCCCCCCCCTGGGAGAACTAATGGGCCACATGGGCCTTAGTGGAGAGAGAGAGGGCCGGCCAGGGCAGGCCGCACGCCCCCTCCCCCTCTAGTCCGAATTGGACTAGGGAAGGGGGTCGGCGCCCCCCTTTCCTTCTCCCTCTCCTCCTTCCTTTACCCCTCCTAGTAGGAGAAGGAAAGGTGAGTCCTACTCCTAGGAGGAGGACTCCTCCTCTCCTGGCGTGCCCCAAGGGCCAGCCACCTCCCCCTTGCTCCTTTATATATGGGGGCAGGGGGCACCCTAGAACACACAAGTTGATTGTTTCCAGCCATGTGCGGTGCCCCCTCCACCATAATCAACCTCGGTCATATCATAGCGGTGCTTAGGCGAAGCCCTGTTTCGGTAGCATCATCATCACCGTCATCACGCCGTCGTGCTAACGAGCTCTCCCTCGACAGTCTACTGGATCGTGAGTTCGTGGGACGTCATTCATACATCTCCAATGTATCTGTAATTTATGAAGTATTCATGCTATTATATTATCAACCTTGAATGTTTTATATGCATTTATATGTTATTTTATATGATTTTTGGGACTAACCTATTAACCTAGAGCCCATTACCAATTTCAGTTATTTCCTTGTTTTAGAGTATCGCGGAAAAGGAAAACCAAACGGAGTCCAATTGACCTCGAACTTGATGGAGCTTATTTTTGGACCAAAAGAAGGCCATGGAGTAAAAGAGTTGGGCCAGAAGAGTCCCGGGTTGCCCACGAGGGTGGGAGGCGTGCCCCGCTACCTCGTGGACAGCCTGGAGACCCCCCCTGACTTGTTCTCGATGCCAAAACCTCTTATATATACAGAAACCTCCAGAAATTAACCTAGATCCGAAGTTCCGCCGCCGCAAGCCTTTGTAGCCACGAGAAATCAATCTAGGCCCTCTCTGGCACCCTGCCGGAGGGGTCCATCATCATCGGAGGCTATGGAGGAGGATCCCGGAGGGGCCATCATAACCATGAAGGCCAAGGACCAGAGGGAGAACCTCTCCCCATCCAGGGGGGCCATGGAGGAGGAAGCACAAGGGGGAGAACCTCTCCTCCTCTCTCTCTCGGTGGCACCGGAGTGCCATCGGGAGGGGAATCATCGCCGCGATGATCGTCTTCATCAACATCACCATCATCATCACCATCCTCATCTCTTTTACGCGGTCCACTCTCCCGCACCCCGCTGTAATCCCTACTTGAACATGGTGCTTTATGCCACATATTATGATCCAATGATGTGTTGCCATCCTATGATGTTTTGAGTAGATATCCTTTATCTTTGGGTTGATTGATGATCTAGATTGGTATGAGTTGTATGTTTTACTTTGGTGTTGTCCTATGGTGCCCTCCGTGTCACGCAAGCATGAGGGATTCTCACTGTAGGGTGTTGCAATATGTCCATGGTTTGCTTATTGTCTGCATTGCATGAGTGACTGAAACACAAACACGGATAAGCGGGACATGGCATATGGGAATAAAGAGGACTTGATCCTTTAATGCTATGGTTGGGTTTTACCTTAATGATCTTTAGTAGTTGCGGATGCTTGCTAGAGTTCCAATCATAAGTGCATATGATCCAAGAAGAGAAAGTATGGTAGCTTATGCCTCTCCCTCATATGAAACTGCAATGGTGATTACCGGTCTTGTTAACAATAGCCTAGGACAATTCCGCACACCGATCCACCATTATTCCACACTCGCTATTTATAATATTTAGTAATATATTCTAACTTCATGATAACAGCACCTACTTTCATATTTTAGCTCTCCGATATCATACAAAGTTATCCTCTTCATACCCACAACGTAGTTTTATTTCTCGTTTCTAGTTGGAAGCAAACGTTCGGTGTACTTTAATATACTTCCAGCCCGTTTTAGCTTCCGGCCCATGTATGGCCCATGACGTCTTTCGGCCCATATGAGGCCCTTAGTAACCCTCGGCCCATTAACGGCCCATGGTAAAACTAGCCCGTAATGAACAGTGTATCACTTTATACCCATTAACGGCCCATTATTCCGTTGGGCCATTTCCAGCCCATGTTATCTTTTGGCCTTCTCAGGGCCCATTTATTATTGGGCTCATTTCTAGCATTCATTTACTTTCGGCCCGTTACTGTCATTTTCTGCTTGTGGGCCAAATTCAGCCCGTGGTTACAGTCGGCCCATTTGTGGCCCGTTAATACATTGGGCCATTTTCATAGCGTCATCAAATATGGGCGATTAATGACGGCCCGTTATGGTCGGCCCATGAACGGACGATTTCAACTCTAGCCCATTTACAGCCATAATGTGGTCTGTTATTGGCCCATGTTTGGCCAACCGATCATACGGCCCGTAGAAGGCCCATTGTGTCAACGGCCCATATAAGGCCCATGGTTTCTACGCCCCGTAGAAGGCCCATTGTTTCTACGGCCCTTAGAAGGCCCATTGTTTCTATGGCCTATAGGAGGCCCATGTTAACTACAGTAAATATGTAGCCCATGGTTAATGTGGCCTAGTTTTAAAAAATAGGTTATTGCGGCCACTAGCAAACCGCGGAAAAAGAACTGCACTGACTACAAGAAAACAAATAAACAAGACAATAAGGAAATAAATAGGCAAGCAACTTACGCTAGGCTATCACGGCTATTACACATATTACATCCACTGGGCATCAATGTTCGCCACCGGTGCAAATATAGGGAACAAAGCAGCATATAAACGCCACAGCAAAACAAGTCCAGAACTGAAACCACTTCAGAAGAGTTCAAGAAACAATATCCTGGGTACCCATAATGCTGGCAAGATGCTTAGCAAGATTATTAACTTTCTCTTGTTTGGCGCTTAAATCCTCCAGCACTTGTTGTTGCACCAGAAAGTATGCATCTGAATTCTGCAGGGACTTCCTTAGTCCATCGGCTTCCTATCGCATAACATCTAATTGATGTATTTCAACTTGAAGTTGAGACTCAAGAAGCCGAACTGATTCAGGCAGCGAGTTCGAAGAGCTGGTGCCAGCAGTAGTAGCCAGTAACTCAAACACTACATCAAGACAGGACTTTGGGGTTGTCTCAGTGTCTTCAATATAGTTTTTATCAGCTTTCTTGGAGACCAACAGGGATGTCTCGCTATCTTGAACCTTATCTGCATTACTTCATGTACTATTGCATAACAGGGTACTCTTCTCCAATATTTTATCCGCATTCTAAAAGAGAAACAAACAAACACATCACAGGTTTACAATGTAGTATATGAAACTCATTTTGGTAAACCAGTTCAGTAGTAAGGTGGACAGGATAACAGCATGAAACAAACATATGTCTATGTAGTGTGGTCACGGTATGGTCTATATCATTCTAGTTTATGTTGGCAAATCAAGATAGATACCGTTCGAAACATATCTAAGACAAAGCAGCTTAGACAGAATACAAGTGTGGGAAACTACACAGCAATAACAACACTTGTAAGGTGCATGGCATGAGAATATAACTGTTTATTCAATTGAAACTGAAATCAACATAGAGCAAGTTACAACAGCAAACATGTTAAAGAAACAGGTTAAAACATACCTGTTGCGCCATTGGAGTTTCAATTGCATCCTTCAAATTTGAAATTAGTTGGTATGAGTAAATAGAGTGAGGCAAGAGCAAAATAGTATGAACCATAGCTACGGAACCTGACCTGGGAACAATTCTTCTTCTACTTTAAGCATTGACCTGGGGTTCGGAGTGGTGGTCCTCGTGCTTTGAGCACTGCGGTTTCCTTACTAACTGCTCGTGTTTGGGTGCTCTGTGGTGGAGATGGTGCTGTGTCAACGGGAACTGGGTTACTATCTGATGGGGTTGGGGTTAGAAGGGGTACAACTGGGTAGGGGTACAATCTGCGTGAGTCTGGGTTATGTGTGGTGGGGCTGGTTCTTGGGCAAGTACAACCACGGTTCTATCTCCATCGACAGGTAGCACCATCTTTTTTGAAGACCGTGGTTTTACTCCCATCACCCCCTCCAACTGAAATGGCTGATAAACAAGAAAAGTAATTGAATGTGCAGACATTGTAAGATAGACCGGTGCAATGGATAGTAGGGAAGAAAACAGGGCATGAAATAATTCACATTTATGTTGTCTAACCAAACAGAATAGCAGGACAGAATTTCACATATACGATGGCTAATTAAATAGGATAGAATGACACAATTTCACATGTATGGTGGCTAACTAAACAGGATAGAATCACAAATTTCAAAATATGATGACTATGTAAACAGGATGACATGATATAACTATACGATGTGTCTATTAAAGTGGTTGGCATGGTATAAATCACAAGCATGCCATCGATGGAAACATGATGGCATGATATAATTCACGGATAGAATGACATAATTCAAAATATGATGACTATGTGAAGTGTGAACAGGATGAGATGATATAACTATATTATGTCTTTAGAAAATGGGTTGGCATGCCATAATTCAGATACATGCTGTCTATGTAAACATAATGGCATGATATAATTCAAATATATGATTTATATACTAAGGAAGTGAGCAGAGGGAATCACATATATGATGTGTCAACTAAGGAGATGGCATTCAATATCATGTATATCATGTAAAAACTAAGCATTGCAATACAACATATGCATGATATGAGTAATATAACCCTGCCAAGTTTGAGCATACACCTCAGGGGGATAATAAGATTGGTCATCTGCCTCTGAATCCTCCTCTGAAGAGCTATCCGTAACCAGCAAGATATCTGCTTCACCGAGTAGCATTGTCTGCTCTGAAGACCTTGTTTTCACTCCAGATTTCTCCATCACCAGTTCAAATGGCTGATGCACAGGAAGAGCAGTTGAATATACAAACATTGTCGACAAAAGCAATGAGAAATACAAAAAAAGGACGGCATGATATAATTCACATATATGACACTTGGCTAAACAGCATGGCATTGCATAATTCACATATATAATGCTTTGCAGCAAGATAGCATTGCCTAATTCACATATATCATGTCTTGCAACAAGATGGCATTGCATAATTCAGATATATGGTAATTAGACACTAAACAGGTGGCATTCACTCAAAGCATGTCTAACCTAAGCAAATGACATAGCAATGCAAGATACCATACGCACGATATGAGCAACATAACCCTGCCAAGTTAGAGCATGCACCTCAGGGAGGGGAATAGGACTGGTCATCTGTCTCTGAATCCTCCTCTTAGGAGCTATCTGTAACCATCAAGACATCTGCTTCGTCAAATAGCATTGTCTGCTCTGAAGACCTTGTTTCCGCTCCAGATTTTTTCCATGACCATGCTGAATGGCTGATGCATAGGAAGAGTAATTGAATGTACTAAAGTTGTTGAAAAATTTAACACGTAATAAAAAATGATGTCATGATATAATTCACATATAAGATGACTGGCTAACCAGGGTGGCATGGCAAAATTCACATATATGATGCCTAGCTAAACAAGATGGCATTGCATGATTCACATATATGATAAAGAAACTAAGCAGATGGCATTGACACAAAGCATGTCTAAACTAAGCAGATGACATCTTTGATGTATACATTAAGCAATGCGAGGCACCATATGCATGATTTTACCAACATTAGCATGCCAAGTTAGAGCAAAGACCTCATGGGGTAAATAGGAGTGGTCTTCTGCTTCTGAATCCCCCTCAGAACAGTTATCTTCCTCTTGATTACGATCCGAAATGGGTGGAGGGGGGCCTGCCTTTGCACCCACCATGGAGCGACGTATGCATGAAATTTTATTGCCATGCAAGGCTCGTCTCTTTTGCTCTACATGTTCAGTTCCATTGTGTACAATAACTGACATGCATATGAATAAAACATAGTGAGATTATGTAAGGAGTGCATGCACAAACCCACAGTGATGGTAGCAAACTGTGGATCGACCCAAAACAAATGATAGCAGGCAGATAATAGCTTTAGTTAAAAGGTACAGATAATGGCTCCTTTAATATTTGTTTGCACCCAACATGAAACTCATAGTAGACACCCGAGATTAACCTGATAGTAGACATATAGTACTGATTGCTGCCCCACTATGTACCCCACAACCATTTAAAAACTCAAGTTTCAGCATAAGTTTGGACTTGAGTCGGAGTCTAATAGGTGAACACGATGATAAAGTAGCATGTCATCATATTAAGCAATGCATAACGTAAGCAGACACATAAGAGTGCGACCTCTCTTGCGGATCCGTGTAGTCCTCAAGGTCATCTGCTCAGTTGATGATTGTAATGCAGTTGTCGTGGCTGCCTGCAGCGGGGAAGAAGATCTGAGGTAGCGAAAGACGGTTTGGAGAGCGGATCCCTGCTGTGGTGAACCCTTCCGTCGTTGGAGCAGCTGAGCTGGGGTGGAACATAGCACCGCAGGAGCAGGACAAACCACACAAGGTTTTCTTTGACACATATCTATAACAGAAGTAATTGTGTAAGGGCTTGTTTGAATTTGAGGATTCTAACAATGCAGGGATAGGAAATAGACAGGAATAGGATAGGAATGCACATGCAAAACAGAGAATTTAAAAACACGGGATTTCTGCCAATCTGGGTGTTTGGTTCACAAGAATTGGAAGATCACAGGATGCAAAGAAGCATGGTGAGATTAAGTCAAACCACAAGAGGTGTACAACCTGTTTGGAGAATCCATGTCGATCTCATCGTGATTGGGTTGGGCGGTGAGCATGCTCCGGCTGACTTGGCTGTCGAAGGGCGGGAAGAAGATCTTAGGCGTCTGGAGATGGAGCCCGAGGTACTGCTCCGCTGTGATGGAGGGTTTCGTCATTGGAGCAGCTCCGATGAGTTGTACGACGCCGAGGATGAAGCAGGACAAGAGAGACAATGTTAACCTGAGTGGAATTCTAATAACATCTCCTATAGATGACGTAAAATACATAACCACAAAGTGCTAGATGTATAAATCAGCCAATCATCTCTGAACTTAACTATCAAAACTGAATTTAACTGTCAAAACTGAACTTACCTGTCGAAACTAAATTTTGCTATCGAAACTGAATTTTACTGTCGAAACTGAACGCACTAGAGGTGAGGCTACACGTCAGTCGACTGACTTTTTCATCTATGGTCAGTCAATTTTGCAGCTGTTGGATACGAAATCAAGGGCCTCCAGTTCATCTTCAACCTCCACCCCCCTGAGCCGCCAGCCACCACCGGCCAAACAGCCGCCCCCACCGCTCGCGGCCGGCAGTGCGCCGCCCCGCCCGCCCCGAAAAAACTCCCACCATCGTTCCTCCATTGCCCCGGCCATCCCTGTAGGCCCCCCGTGCCAAGCTTTTTCTCCGGCGATCCCCACACCACCGCCCCACCACCGCCGGCGAGCACCGCCCCCACCCTGAACCCTAAGATAGATAGTGGTGTACCTCTCCAGCGAGCCCCCCTCCCCGCTGCGGCTGGTTCTTCCTTAACTCTGGCTTAGCGCCCCCCCCCCCACCCCTTGAAAATCGACTGACCCAAAAATCCATTCAGCCGACTGAAGTGTAGCAAAATCGGAGCAGCATTGCAAGCAAGAGCGAGAGCACCTGCGCGAGCAAGAGCAGACCAGGCAGGGGACCGAGAGAAAGAGCAGAGCAGCAGCGCGAGCAAGAACTAAAGCAGCAGTAGCTCCTACTGATGTGGACGTCGCCGCCGAGGGAGCGACGCCATGGAGGAAGTGGCTAGCGACGCCGCCGTGGATGGAGCCGCGCCGTGTCGGCTCGGGACGGAGCGTCGGCAACACCGTGAGATCGAATCAAGAAGAAAATGCGGCGATTAGTGTACAACATCTTTGGTGGCGTTGATTAGGCCGCAGCTTCATCCGAGGAAACGGAGATGATGATGCTCTTCTGGTAGTGCAGGTGAAGATGGCGGTGTGGGAATGGAGGTGGTGCGAAAGACGAGGGGAACGTCGGGGCAGCTCCTTGGAGGTGGAGGATAGGGTGGCTGAACTGGCGGGACGACCAGATCGACGATGGATCCTCATCCGGTACGGTGGATGAGGGACGTTGAGGTGTTGCCGTGGACGACGTCGTCGGGGAAGAGGCTCCGGCTGGGTGGCGGACGGAGGAGGGTGTGGTGCTTCGCGGGTTTTGCCGGCCTCAGTGTACGAATGGGTGGGCGGATGGGATGGGAGTGGGGAACCATGGCTTAGGGACGCGCTTGTCCGAAATGTGGGGTAAGTTAGGAAAGTAACCCCACCGATTTGAGGCGGTTCTTTTGGTTCAGGGGTATCACGGGCATTTCACATGTCGGGATTTCACAGGAGGTGTGAGTTTTCGCGTGCGTTGTAATTTTGGAATAGCAAGGCGCGGGTTGAGATGGAGGGAGTTTTCGGAGCATAACGAGACAAAGATTTATCTTAAATATTTCGGGGTAACAAGGCTTGGGTTGAAGAGGCGGGAGTTTCGCAGCACAATAGACATAGATGCTAGCTTGAAATTTCGGCATAAGAAGGTGTGGCTTGAAATTTCGGCAGAACAAGCTTACCGTGTACCCAAAAGAAAAAAACAATTTAGACTAGTATGATATACTACATACAATGTGTTTAACACGCACAACAATACAGACACCATTTAGACTACTAAGGTACACGTGCATTGCACGCATGAGATTTGGCAACCAAATTATGAATAAATACGACATTATAGCATGTAAGCTTTGAGTAAAATATGCATGATGTGGATGTTCGTTTAATTCTTATAGTTCATTTCATTCAAAATCATCAAGTTTTTATAAGAAAGCTAATCTATTTTAAGATTCATGGAATTGTGCGTTGTGAGGCATAAAGTAAAATCAAATCATGTAGAAAAACATTTGGGCAATTCTGATACGGAAGATTCTAGAACAAAGAAGTGTTTGTGTTTTGAGGTTTGTGCATTATGCTTAAGTTCAACCATAGAGTCTTCTAGATTATACATGTGGCAAAATCTGGTGGAATCTAGATGATATCCAATGGCCAGTAGTGCTCAAATTTGCCAGCTCTGCACCATCGGATTGGCCTCATCCAACGACCATCTTTCGAAGTTAAAGTTATCCGCACACTTTATAAAAAATATAAAATATAATATATATATATATAATATAGGGGTATAGATATCGATATGTGATGCGAAAGCCACCCATATCATCTCCAATTAGAATAGTGTGTCCATGCACGGATGCAATGTGGCCAAACGATGTCTGCCATCGGTATCTCAAATTCAAACCAGTCTGACCTTGTTCAATGTGTATACATTACAACAAGCTCGTTTCCAAACCACACCGCGTTGATCTCCGTTATATTCATGCATGCATGGGTTTCAAACATCATGATCTCTTATTCAAATATTTGAATTCAACTTTACATTGATTATGACCTCACCTAGTCTTTTACACCCACATATTGGTCTTCTCTTTATAATTGTACCACTAACTTTCTCTCGTGCATGCATGCACACACACTACCGGTCGGCATTATCCATCACACACATGTCGGTCTCCCATGAAGGCACACACACACACACATTCCCCTCTCCATCATATCGGGTATTCTTTATCTCTCACATGCATGCACAACGATCGATGTTCCTCTATGTGTGTGTGTATATATATAGCTAGGTCTTTCATAGTTTTCTACATAAACCGATCAATCTATATATCTAGTGAGGTCTCACCCTCTTTCCCATGTCCACATCGATCAATCTATACCTTTTTATATAGGATTACATATATAGCTAATACACCCACATTAATTATATATCCAACGCCCCCATCTCATCATCCATGCCTTCCGCTTCATCTCTCAGACGCGCGCACAATGGCGAAGACAGGGGGTAGCAAGGGCCTTGCCTGCCCCCTAACATCACTATATATCGAGGCTAATATGAATGTGATCATTAGACAATTGCTGGTAAAAATGGTTTAAGTTTATGAATTGGCCCTCCTCGTAAAGGATTAGCAATGCTTGGCCCCCTAGCTCATGGGACATTTTTCATGGCTCCGCCACTGCGCGCAACAACGCACGTTCTCGCCCCCTCTCTCTCTAAATATCGATCTCGTAGTTGTGCACTCCTTCATAGTCTCCCTCCACTCGGCCCCTCGCACCATCTTCTAGCCCCCCATCGGATTTTGCCACATGTACAATCTAGCAGACTCCATGGTTGAACTTAAGAATAATGGACAAATCTCAAAACAACAGTGGTTCTCCTTTGTTCTAGAATCTTCCGTATCATAACTGCCCAAACTTTTTTCTAGTTGAATTGCCCTTAAATTTTTTTACTTTATGCTTAGCACAATTCCATGAATCATAAAATAGATTAAGGTCTTCTTTGATTCAAAGGATTCTCAAAGGAATTTTGGAGGATTCTAATCCTTAGGAATTTTTCCTATCTTGGTTGTTTGATTCGTAGGATTGTAAACCATAGGAATTTTTCCATATGATTCATTTGCACTAGATTTCATAGGAAACATCCCATCCACTCAAACCTCTTTGAAAGAATTCTGCATTTTTTCTATGCACAATCAAACACTCGTACCATCCTGTAGGATTCAAGACGACATTCCACTCTAATCCCATGTTCTTCCTATTCCCGTGTTTTGGAAATCCTACGAATCAAAGAGGCCCTAGGTTTTTTATAAAAACTAATTGATTTTTAATGAGATGAACTATAAGAATTAAACGAAGGTCTACATCAGGCATATATGACTCAGAGCTTACATGCTACAGTGTGGTATTTATTCATAATTTGGTTGCAAAATCTGATGCGTGCAATGCACGTGTACCTTACTAGTACTTCGAGTATGTGCAAAACACAATGGCACGATACACAGTGTCTCTCTTACAGTTCATGAAGCCACGTGGCACATGTGGAGGCGTTGTCGCGACATCCTTGTGTGGATTGATCACAGTGACGTGCTACTAGTTCCAGAAGAATGTACTTATCCTCCCTGAGCCACACTGGCGGTACATGCACGAAGCGAAGATGTGCACGCATGCCACGCATGCACTCATTCCCTCGCACGCACACGTGGGTACACGGGCGGACGCAATTTTGTAGCAAGATCCACCCCATGTGATAATTTGACGCGTCTAAAGTCCTTCACTTCATTGGTGGTCAATTAATACAGCACATGCAAATTGAGTGGACGTGAGGGCGGATGAAAGACATTACTACTCCACTGCGCGCATGCGAGTAGTTAAATCATGGGTTGCTAGTCGTACTTCCATTGGTCTCCTTCGTATTTTGTGCCAATTTTTGACAGTAACATAATATTTACGCATCTGACCAGTGTAGTCTACTTGAAATTTATGTTCCACTAAACTCATCGGGAGCCGTTTCGGGCCTCGAAACCAAAAACCATCAATTAATCTTTACCTTGTTCCCATCACATTCGAAAGTACTAGTGCTACAATTAAGTGCAAGCCTACTCACACCTACCAGTACGTACCAAACCTGAACGTGTTCCCACTATGTAGGTTTTAGTACTAGTGCTAGTACCTAGGTTATAAAAAGGGGAACTACCTAACAGAAAATTACTCTACCTTCCTCCTCATAAGTCATCCTTCTTCATCCGTCCTTGCCATGGCCGGTGTGCAGAGCTCTAGGTCGAGAACTACTCGTAACAAGGGAGCGGCAACCAAGGCCGCGGAAAAAAAGAGAGGGCTCGCCGCCACACGGTGACCTCGAAAGATCTCTCATGGGCAGGCGATGGCTCCCAGGAGTGCCCTAGACGCGGAGGCGAACATGCGGCGCTGGAGTCGTTATTCCTCGACGGCATGCCCGATCAGCTCAATAAGAACCTCAATAAGCAGAAGGAGTTCATCCATGGCTTCGTGGAGCTGCTGAAGGAGAGCCTCGACGACATGCCCGATGAGCTCAATGAGCAGGGGGAGTTGACCGCCGGCTTGGTGATGCTGCTGAAGAAGAGCATTGCCTCGGAGAAGAAGGCGACCGGCGAAATCCTACAACTTTAGGAGGACAAGGCGAAGCTCTGCCACGAGCTCGACCTGCTGAAGGAGGAGAACGCCGGCTGGAAGAAGCTGCATGATAATAGTAGTTCGTCGATGAAGATGTTGCATGCCCTTGTCATGGAACAGAAGGAGGAGTTGGCGAAGCTCCGCATCAAGCACCCGGCTGCTGTCAAGGTACGTAATGCGGCCGTGGAACAGATGATGAAGGCTCGCGTCGAGAAATCCCGCGTCATGGACACAATGATGAAGAGGGCGAAGGAGACGCGAAAGGAGATGGAGGTCGTGGAAGCGATGAAGAAGCAGTTACGACTCCGCGGCCAGCAACCCTTCATGTAGTGAGAGCAGTGCCCCAGACTTGTGTGTGCGTCTTCCTTTTTATTTGGGGGTGATAATCCTCCTTCTTCTTTTGCTCATGTGTTTCTTATTTTGCTTCGGGTGTTTGGCCACACGTGTCACCTTCTCTGTGAGGGATGAATAGAACAATGCTAAAAATGGGATGACTAGCAAATTAGATCATTCTTTATCGCCAATATAACAATGCCTCTTGCTAGTAATATATAATAAGAGTAGAGAGTAGAGGATATGGCACTGGGCTGCCGTGTTTCATGCTCCTCCATCGTACTCCGGTGGAAAACTTGAGTATACCGCACGGTTCTTTCCTCCTCCTCAGGTCGTCAGCACATTTATACGAGAAGTCAAATCACAAGGCCCCACCTTCCAGCAGTAATGAGCCGTCAAATCACAAAGGCCCTCGCCTCTCGTGAAAAGGACCAAGCTAGACTACCCCGCCCTCTACCCTTTTTAAAAATGTATACATTTGTACAGTAGTAGTATCTACGGATTGCGCCATGGAGAAAAACTAACAAGATGTAATTAAAGAAAAAAGGTGGTACATATAGAGAGCGCTCGTCGCCAAATTATGCATATACTATATGACACTACCCACTATGAAGGTACTAGTAACATAGACTAGTAACTAGTCTATGTTACTCTCCACTATGACCAGCCAAAGTCGAGGCACAGATACCAATGAGGGCCTGGTTGTGTCAATACTTGGACAACTCACCCGACTGCAGGCGCACCAGGAAGACAAAGCTCGTGTCATGTTGGTGTCGTGTGCGGCCCGCACATTAACCAAAACCTCGCGCCTCCATCTTAGCCTCCGCGTTTTAAACTTCTCAATCTCAAGGCCAAGGAGCAACGTGAAACCTATGATAGAGCCAATCGGATGGTTGAGAACACTACAATTAGTAGCTACAAATGCGTGTGCGAGAGAGGATGAGTGCGTGCGTGCACCTCTTCTCAGAGTACATCTGTATGTGGGTGGCATCGACCTAGGGAGCAGTGATGGTGCGTGCGAGAAGTCCCGAGAGATAGGCGTAATGCATCTGAAAAAAAGACTAGTCTATAGCTCGCCACGAGGCTATTCCTGTCGAACGCCAAGCGTAAGATATGTATCTGACGGTGCCAGTTTTTGCACGTACACAGTAGTAGAAAAAGAACTAGTACCATGGCATATTCTACACCACGGCCGAGAAAACGTGCCGACGTTACACCATCCAGGAATAGTGCCGCACTTTGAAACTAGAACCGTCAATAAATTTTGAGTGCATCTCGTCACATTCCAAATTACTACTACGACCACGCTATATTTAATTGCAAACCTATTCACACTGATCACAACCTAAACGGTTTCCCACTTAGGAGCGTATTAGTAGTACTCGGTTATAAATACTACTATGCTAAGATGACTGCACATTCCACCTCAACACCTCATCCACAAAAAACAATCAAGTCAATCAAGCCATAGCCAGCGTGAGTTCTGGGTCGAGAGATTTCCACCAGGGATAGGTGAGCATGGAAGAGGAAGCATGAGAGATGTCCTGCCTCGCCGCGAAAGCAGCCGACATGTCCAGCCGCGCAGCAGTAGCAGCACAAAGGTCTCGCCGCGCCGCCGAAGCAGCACGGAGGTCCCGCCGCGCCGTCAATGTAGCAGACTGGTCCGGCCACGCCGCGGAAGCAGCAGAGATGTACCGCCATGCCTCCGAAGCAGCAGGGAGGTCCCGCCACGCCGCGGCGGCTTGGGAAAATTTCTCGCGGGTAGGCGAGGACTCTTACAGGCGCATGCATGCGATAGAACATAGCCAGATGGATCAGATCTCCGGCTGGGCGAGGATGCAGGACGAGGCTACCGGCATCATCCGGCAACTAGGGGAGGGCAATTTGAAGCTCCGGGGCGAGTGCGACCTGCTGAGGGCGAAGATCGCCGGAAGGGCGAAGCAGGAGGAGGAGACCGCTCCCTTGTTGCAGAGGACGGGCGTCATCATCAAGAAATTTATGGACGAGAATGCCATGCTCCGCATCGAGCGCAACAGGCTGGTGGAGGAATCCATGGATGCTACCAAGAAGCGTATTAAGGACATTAAACTGATGAAAGAGATCATCGCCCGCCGCGAGAACTAGTCTCCGCGACCTGCAACGCATAAATAAAGTAGAGATCAGCGAGACAAATCGTTGTATGTGTCTTCCTTCCTCTTTTGCCCTTGTGTATTTCGGGCGTAGCCGCATGTGGCTTTTTAAATTATCTTCCTAATTATGTAAGACAATTATTATCCACTCTCGTCGTCCTTATATATATTCATCAGTCTTGCTATAAGTCACAGTAGATGCTATATAGGTCCGTCGGATCTTACATCAAGATCCGTGCAAAATTTTCTTTTCAGATTTTCTTTTTTCTCTCTTAAATCTCAGTCAAGTGAGACATTGCCACGCCATTAAACAGAGTCTTGGGCGCCATTAATGGAGACCTTGGGAGAGAGGTGGACGGCAGATGGAGGTCAAAGGGCTCGCACGCCTCCCGTACTCAAATAGCTACCCTGCATGGCGCCTCCTAGCTAATAAAAAAGGGGACGCATAGTGGCACGTAAATGGTAAATAGAACGCCCACGGTTTCAATAATACTTGTGTTTCTGATTGTAACGTGACAGCACTTGTTCTAAAATGACTTTGTTGATTGTTAATGTGTGTGCCTTCGCAAATCGGATAGCAAAATTACCACAGCATGTTGGTGCCATGTCATGACACCAAGCCAAGTTTCATGATTTTCATGTGTGTTTAGGATTTAAAGGAATTAAAAAAAGTTTCTTAATGTTTCCAGCTGAGCCATGACGGCCAGATGTTTGAATTTCATTCCCATTTCTGGCTTGGGACCTAGAAATTTACCCGAGGACACACATGTGATTTTTCAACCAGCTTTGGTTCACTGGAGCATGTGCTTGTATTTAAAATTTTAACTATACACACAAAGGTGACACATTCCCTCTCAAAACCACGAGCCTTCTTAAGAGAAGCTCTGGTTTGCTAGAAACTTATACCAAAACTTCTTCCTATTCTGCAAATTTTTTTACCACAGCATGGTAGTACCATGACATGAGACCATGCCAAGTTTCATGATTTTCTGGCGTGTTTTGGATTTACAAGAATTTTAAAACCAAGCTTCTCAATGTTCTCGGCCGAACCACGATGCCTAGATGTTTGAATTTCATTCCCATTTCTTGCATGTGACCTAGAAATTCACCCGAGGACACACATGTGATTTTTCAATCAACTTTGGTGCACGGGAGCATGTGCTTGTAGTTCAAATTTGAATTATGCACATTAAATGACCAAAAACTCAATTAATGTATAAAAAAGGCTAAACGAACCCGGAATAATTCCAAAATTTAATAGGGCACTCATATATTTCTATGTTGCCTCTGTAAAGAAAATCTGGGGGAGGCAGCGTATATTGTTTCGCACACAAAGGTATAAAGAAATAAAGAAATTAGCATACCTATTTAATTCTTGGGTTCTTATTATTTATGCCACTAGTTGTGATCACAACTCAGTTTTGCCATTAGAAGTTACAACTACTCAAAAATGCCATCAATCTGTGAGATGCCTGCTCAAAAATGCAATTAGATATCTAAAAATGCCATTGTTAAGTTAGATGTTTGCCCAGAAATGCCATCAGACATTGTTATTTTCACGTTAAACCCGTTGACCATGTTACATGACAAAAATAAGCCGATTCTCACAATCATAAGTTAATGGTCTCCAGCACAACACACCCACCAAATAAAACTAAGCACCCTGTAATTCTTTAACAAAACTAAGCACCCTCAAATTCTTTGACAACTAAATTGCTGGCTATATGATGTTGGCCATATATATTGTACGTAAATAATGTGAAGAGACGAGTGGTAGTACTATACCAACTAAAAGATGAAATGTACGAAATATAACGCGAAGAAACATAACATAGTTCTGCTGGGGGCTCAGCACAACGCACCCCTCAAATAAAACTAAGCACACCTGAAATTAAACTAAGCAACTAATCCGGTAGACACTGCATTTGAACCACCATGAGCAACGACACTGCCACCTTACTCGGACTCCTCATCCACGTCCTCGACTTTGTCCTTGTCCCTCTTCCTCTTGGCCGATACTTCTTTGCTTGAACTGCACACTTGGCTCTTGCTCTTCATCCAACCCTTGTAGATATTGAAACAAAGGTAGCCATCCATTGCAGCGTAGTGGATGTGGTCTATATCTAGTACATTCCACTCCCATGCATGATGAAACTTGAACGGAAGTTTCTTCAGTGTACCGTACGAAGGATGAACCATGGCTCCTGCCAAGGTCAACATTGAAGGTTGATCATGGGAGGGCACCAGCCCTTTCTTCCGGAGGTTGAAGGGGTCGCCTACAACGAGGCCTATATGACCCGGGATTTCCTTGTCGTTCCTAAAGTCTACAGTAACGAATTTGACTCGGTCGTCCTTGAGGAAATTCTTAAAATCCTGGCACTCAACGTCGGCATGGAATATGTGGTAGACCAAGCATAAGTCATGCACGCAAACCTGGATCATGGCGGGCTTCTTCTTCTCTGCCTCCTTTAGATTCTTCTCGCTTCCCAGGACTGTGGTTTACTCAACATCTAGCCCAGCGACCCACTCATCATTTGAGTTTTCAAACATGCGTTTGAAGCAAGCAAGGCATTCTTTGACCTTTGCGGAAGAACGGGTGTAGATGACGTAGAACTCATCACTGGTGATGGTTCTAAACTTGTACTCACCGCTGATCATGGAGATTTGGGACGCCATGGATTTGGGAGGAGGGTTAGGATTAGTGGAACTGCCGTAATGTGAAAGGACAGGATGACTAGGAGCGGTTTATCGATTGTAAAAATGTCGAGCGGGGGCGCGTGCGAATGGCAGGGTAGTGGCTTGCCTGGTGGATAAATGGATTCATGCACAGTACTATGGGGGCCCAATTAGATGTCATCTCTACTCGACGCCCAATTAAATGGCTTTCGATGTCATGTCAAGCGTCGAGAAAATTACAGGTGATACGAAGCTTTCCATTCTCCCATGATACGGGCTTCTGAGAGCCCTTGGATCTGAGATCGAACAGTTGCATGGCGTGATTGTAGACCTATGGGTGAATATCCTATCCTGGAGGGTTATTCTGCAAATTTTCAGCAACTTAGCATGCGACCGTTCGATCTCAGATCCAAGGGCTGCTAGCAGCCCGTATCATGGTCGTGCCTACCACGACCGTCGCCTCGCTCGCGTGGTCGCGCCCTTGGAGATTTAACACGGTGTGTTAGGCTATCTGATGTTGGCATGTCATACATAGTCATCACTTAGTCACTCATACAACAAGGTTAGCTATAAGGTTGGCTATAAGAGTATTTTTTTGTTTACTTCTCTCTATCTCTTTCTTTGTAGTATTTATTGCATTTGCCAAGGAGTGACCTCTTCCAATGAAATGGTTCTTAGATGAGGTGTTATGGGCATTAAATGGCTTAGCAACTCAAGTCCCTAATGCATAGGTGCTTAGTTTTTTGTTGCTAAGTTTCCTTCATCTAGGTACACGCGATTATCACCGTTTCTTCATGGGGTCACCAAACTAGTCTCTCTCTTCTTAATTAACTTGCCACATCAGACTTTATGCCTATGTGGTAGGCTTAGCACCTGTAGGATCAAGTACAATAGTGGGCTATAAGCCCGCTTTACATGGCATTTTTGCATATCTGGGGGAAAGAGGCAAGGAAAAAGTGGAGGAGTGGGCTCTCAAGCAAGAGCTAGCCTCTACATGGTGGAGCATCGGTAGAGGCACCTGTATGGAGGTGGTCAGGAATCGGGAGACTCAAGCCGGTCGTAGCGCCGCAGTGAAAATGATAATGGCAAGTCAAATCACCAGGCCCCACCTGTCCAGCAGTAACTCACTGTGAAATCACACAGCCCTACGTTTGCAGCAGCCTACTCCCTCATCTTCTCGCGTCTCTGTCGAACCGACTAGGCGGAACTGCCCCGCCTACCGCGCGAGAAAAACCCCGCCCTCGACTTTTAAATAGTACAGTATAATAATTCTGTATCCATGGATTGCGCCATGGAGCAAAGCCTCAAGAAAATGCCGGTACACATGTACAGAGTATACAGCATGCCCGTCATGTTCGCGTCGCACCCTAGACAATCGGTCGATCTGGCACGCTGCTCTCCGAATGGAACGCGTGTCATTTTGTGTTTGCACACACATGTGGGACCGCAATTGAGAACCGACCATAGGCACACTCCCCGGCCCCGCAAGTTGGGTGAGTTAATAGAAGTACATATGTTGGTACCTGGACGATCCCTGCAATACACGGAAGATCAGTTCATCCATGCATGTGACCAGACTCCAGTAGACACGCCTGGATTGGCTATCGTCTACATATCGTGCAGGATGTGTTGTACAGGGCTGTAGTTCTGGTGAGAAATCTAAAAAAAGGTTTCTTGTCATCTCGCAAAATTAGGTGTCATGTGCTTCAGATCATTGCGAGGGTTAAACAGCGACAACTGAGTTGGGCTAGTCATTGGGGGCACATGCACGAAGACTACTCAGCTGCCATCTAGGTCAAGCCGGCTTTGTTTTCTGATGGAAATGGAACCGGGGTTGGAGCCCTTGCTTCATTTTAGGTGAACTGCACCAAAAGGTCCCATGAATTGAATCATCCATGTTGGTGATTGGTGTCATCCCTTCTATGATGGCGTTGACTGCAGATATGGTTCCCATCACGAGGTATGTTCCTTTTTGGTCTGACCGTTTGCCAAAGATCCTGCATGTTGATCCTGCTCTTGTGCTACTGTTTTGGCACTGCCATGATAAAGCAGTAATGTTATTATTGTGCACCTTAATCTAGTGGCACTATTAATTTGAGGCAATGTTATGGCACCACTAGTGCCACTGTTTTTTTTATATATCGAAAGAGGGGGTTCCCTCCGATTTCATTAAAGAAACCCAACCATAGAGAACCATTATCCGACAACATCTCAGTGTAAACGGGCAGTTATGCAACTACTCCTAGAATGGACTAAGTACTAGCAGGAGACAAGTTAGCCACATAAACTAGGCAGGTAGGGGGACGCAGCACTAGCTCGACCAAGTTTGGATTACAACCCAAATGCTACCACAGAAACATCAGGGGGAAGATAGGGACTGAAAGAGCCGGCTTCAGCATCCCAGTCTAAGCACCTCCGGCCTTCATCCTTGCGACGCACGGTACACCTCATTTGCCACCTGCTCGACCCTAGTGTCACTCATAAAATGAAGTAATAATACAATTAAAATAAAGCGAGTGTCCTCTCTATCATTTCATTTCCAATGTAGATAAAGAAAGTGCTTATCTTTGCTAATGTATGTTTCATCAACTAGTCCCATTGTTAATGTTTAAGCGTTTCTGTAAACTGGGGTGCTTAATTTTAGTTGATCTGCACAAAAATAGAGATTTGAATGCCTCAAGGCCCCTCCTTGTACTACCGTTGTACATTGATGTTCATCACTGGCAGAAGGTGTATCGGGGAGACGTGGGTCGATTTCCAGTATGATGTAATATTTTCTTTTGTTTATTAGTGTATGTTTCATCAACTAGTGCCACTATAATGTAATCACGCCTTTTCATTATCTTTGCGAACAGGGTTATTCAGCTGCATTTTGGTGGAACTGCACAAATGTACGGATGGAACCGGCATATATGCAGAGTGCGAGGTGCCAAGTAAAAATTACCGACACCAACCCTGCTCCATCTAAGCATTGGCATCCACCACCATCAGTGGGATGTGTGGCGCTCACTATGGACAGATCTTTCTCAGAAGCAAATCCTCTAACCAAATACTAGTAGCTTAGACTTTAAAAAAACTAGTAGCTTATATTGGCTGTTTTCTAGGGGTGTACTCTTTTCTGAAAGAAGCACCAATCTATTTTTCTTTATTTGTACACAGTGTCACAACTTTGACCCAAAGGTCCAGAGCTATTTTAGGGTGATTGGCGTAGTACTCGGAGACTGATTGTAAGCATGATTTTTATTAGTTGTCACACTGATTGTAAGCGTGAGCAGATGGAAGATTAGATTAGTGCGAAGCTTACCTTAAACCCTACCAACGCCGTTGAAACGACGCGAGCGTCGAGGGAACCGTGGAGAACGGCGGGGAAGTGACGTCGCGCCATCCGTCCTCCTCTTGCGGTGGGAGAACGAATACTCTTGTCGCTCCGGCTGGCTCTGCACCCTCACAAACGGCACACCATACTCGATCGGTTCGTTATCGTCTGGGTGCTCGACCTTCGACCTATACGCCCACCACCTCCGCCCGACTTTCGCCTCGGGCGAATCTGTTTGCTCCATCGCCCAGAGGAGATACTCGATGAACTCGATGGACTGCGGTGTGACTGCCGCCGAGGATTACATTGCCACATGGCCCTCACCATCCTCGAAATCTCTCACTCATTGTCAAAGCAAGTGAGGATCTCCTTCAACCTGGTGAACTTTGCCTGGTCGCCGCCGGCGATCTGCCTGATTCGCTGCTGCATCCCCTCCATAGATGCCCTTCTGAGTGGTTCGGTGCTAGCTTTGGAAGATGGGAGGAGAGACGGTGGTCTTGCAATAGAGAAGAGGGAGAGGCAAGATGGTGGTTTTGCAATGGAGATGATGGAGAGGAGAGGGGTGGTTTTGAAATGGAGAAGAGGGAGAGGTGAGATGGTGGTTTTGGAATGGAGATGATGGAGAGGAGAGGTTCCCCTGCCTTTTGGTCGCTGGCAGGTGATTCTCAGAGAAGAAACTAGAAGTTTCAGTTTCAGATAAGAAACTCCAAGTTCAGCTTCAGATAAGAAACTATAACTTTCAGAGGCAGAGCATTTATATTAACACGGACTTTTCAAACAGTGTTAACATCATGCTGGAAGTTTTATTCATGGTCAAAACTGGAACTATCAGCTAGTTAACATCATGCTGATCAACGTTCATGCATAGCACATCTTCTTATGATGCACAGTCAAAAAGATATGCTATTTTCAAGATGCCCACACAATGTCGAGTGTGTGAAAAACAGAGAAAACGGGGGACGAAGTTTTGGCAAGTGTTGGACGTGGTGTGCGTAAATGACAATTGGGTCCCGCATGTCAACAAAGGGAGAGGCAAAAAATTTGGAGATATTTTCTCTGCATAGGTGGAATCGAACCCGGGCGGAACAGCTGTCGGGTAGTGTCACTCGGGCACTAGGCTAGTTCAGTTGTTTCGTTACTAATAAGGCACTTCCTTAGCTGTCTGTCGTTGTGAACATGCTGAACAAATGAGAGGAATCTGGAGAGGACTGTACATGGAGAGGCGGACAGTCGGGACCCACCAGGTCTGTGGCCGTATGCAAGCAAGTGCCTCATCGAAAAAATAGTTCCTCCTAATGCTATACTGACGTTGGGTCCCACGAGTTTGTCAACATAGTTACATTTTTTTAGGTGCTACAACGTAGTTACTATAGGAGATAAATTCACAACGAAGCCGGGGAGCTAGCAGGTATCATTTATTATCATTGAGGCAGCAAGTATCAGCTGGGTTTTGGGCTACCCCGTCTAGGCTTTCTTTTTTAACATGCGCAGCCCACGACCTCGGATGGGAGGTCCATAGGCCTGTTTGTATTTTCTTGAGGGCCGTCATGTATCGATCGGCCTATGGACCTCCCATCCGAGGTTTTATTTTTCCTGAAACATCAGTAGCCCAATTTATGTTTTTTTAAGAAAACACAGAGGTCTGTTCTATTTTTCTAAATAAGAATAGGAACGCCTGATCCAACTTATGTTTCCCTTCTAACTATATTATATATATTTAAATTATTTTGTATGTTATTATATATTATTGTTATTGTCATCATATATTTAACAGATACTTACATATGTAAGAAAACAATATCCCACATCTTATTAACTTACAAAAATAATTTCTTAATAATAAAATCCTGGATTTTTTTTGCAACGAAAATCCTGGTGATTGTGTACAAAAGCTTGATAAGATTTAAGGACCCAGTGTAATAATAAATCACTTATTATTTAAATATATATATAACAAAATGCTCAGCCCCTATTTATTTTTTGATATCATTGTTGCCTCACCCCAACATTATAATTAGAATAAGCCCAGCAAAATCATGTATTTAGAGAAAGTGCAAATGGCCTATAATTTTTTAGGAAAAACATAAATGGGTCGCATGGACGCTACATTATTTGTTCACCCATCCTAGCTAATGGACCGTAATTAAAAAAAGTTCAAATGGACTGTAAATTCTACCCTGCAAAAAAAGACTGTAAATTCTGAAAAAATAGGTTGAATACGTGCCACATTTTTGGAGGCTGAAATGTGGGCCAATAGGTCGAAGCCAATGCAAGTCGTTGTCAACTTAGTCAACAAATGATTATGACATCGTTAGCCATTGAATTTACATCCAACGACTGGCATCCATCTTCAATCTCTCGCCTTCTTCCTCCGGCGCCGCCGGGACCACCTGCTCCCGCCTCCTGCTGCTAGCAGCTTTGCTTAGCACGCTTCGCTGTGAACCGCTACTCCACCGTTGGCCAGGCCATCCCTCCACCCCTCCACACCTCCTGTTCTTCTCCACCGACTGCTGAACCACACCACACCAGAACCAGTTAACCCTCGTACACCTCTCCGTCTGCGACTCTACTCCCGCGTCTTCCCATCTCCGGCTCGTTGCTGTCCGGGGCCTCGCCGTCGTCCACCACCTTTGATGCGCTCGGCGCGGAGTGGTCAATGTGGTCAATGAACGACACCATCGGAAGTAGACTGTGCGTGGAGAGACTGACAGCTGGGTCCACGGCTGCACGCAAGGAAATGCCTCCTTATTACGCGCAAAATAAAGATTCCTCCACCTGACAGCTAGGACCCACCGGAAGGGCCTCTGAATTTCGTGAAAAATGTTCCCACCGCTGACAGGTCGAACCCACCAGCTATATCTTCACACGCAAGGAAGTGCCTCCTTATTACGCACAAAAAATGAATACCCCCTGCTAGCTGGGACCCACAATAGTGGGAGGCTGACTTGTGGGCCAACTAAGTTGACGGGGACAGAGGGCTTTGTCAACTTAGTAAATATGAATGATTCTAGCTCTAGTGACCGTACGATGTCCATCCAACGGCCGTAGTGCTTCTTCAACCTCTGGTCTTCTTGCTCCAGCCACCCAAAGCAGCGCCGGTCATGCCTCGTGCTCCTGCCTCCCGTGGCCAGCTGCGATGCCGCGGAGGCCTCACCGCCCCTTACTACTGCCACCACTGGCCAGGCCATCCCTCTACTGTCAGGACCCCGATTCCAAGTCACATTGATCTAGCCGGTAACACTTCATATCACATTGCGGCCTCACGCACGGTATCCCCACGGGCGTCGCCTTACCATGGCCCGGGACCGTTTGCGCCTTTTGGCTCACATATATGATAGTGTCGCTAGCATCCATATGACAGAGAACCCGGGCCGACATGGCTAGTCGTGAACCCAAAGTGGCACAGACCTATGGCTAAGTCCCTTGCGGAACCTTGCCTGCTTCTTAGCGTCGGTAGATACTTCTTCAGGAGCATATCATGCCAGATTCCCAAATTCACGACTATATGCATCCACAGTCAGTCTTCCTTGGGTGAAATTGCAGAACTCTTCCCTCTTGCGATCTATGAGACCTTCCGGGATGTGATGCTCACGGAAAGCCTCACTGAATTCAGCCCAAGTAGTGATTTGGCCGACCGGGCGCATAGCTTCAAAATTTTCCCACCAAAGGCTGGCAGGGCCTTCGAGGTGATAGGCAGCATAAGTAACCTTATCAGCTTCGGCTACGTTGGCAGAACATAGCTTGTGGGTGATGCTGCAAAGCCAGTCATCCGCGTCGAGGGGCTCGACGGAATGGTTAAACTTTGGTGGGTACAACTTGATGAAGTCATTGATTGACACCAAGTCATTTCGCTGATGGCGTGTAGTGTTCTGCTCAATCCGCTCCAGCAAGCGGTTAGTCTCATGCTTGTTTCTTTCTGCCTCCAGCATCACTTCGGCCAGAGAAGGCGGGTGAGGCAGATTTTCACCCCTAACTGCACTGGCTTCCCCCTGCTCCGGGGCAGCAGGGTTGCTGCGGGTGTTGACCGTCCTAGGAGAAAACAAGACAACGGTTTAGATAAGGATGGCACAACTTAGCAAGGAAGTGCAGAATGTAATGGATAACATGGAATGCAGAGATGTTCATGAAGGGGAACGTTGCAGAAAACAAAAAATTTCCTACTCGTTTCACCAAGATCATCTAGGAGTTCATCTAGCAACGAGTCATTGGATGCATCTACATACCTTTGTAGATCGCGCACGGAAGCGTTCAAAAGAACGGTGATGATGTAGTCGTACTCGACGTGATCCAAATCACCGATGACCAGCGCCGAACGGACGGCACCTCCGCGTTCAACACACGTACGGGACGGGAGACGTCTCCTCCTTCTTGATCCAGCAAGGGGGAAGGAGAGGTTGATGAAGATCCAGCAGCACGACGGCGTGGTGGTGGATGCAGGGCGTCACAGAAGCAGGGCTTCGCCAAGACTACGAGGGAGAGACGTAACGGGGAGAGTGGGAGGCGCCAGGGGCTGGTGTGAAATCCGTCCTCTCCCCCCACTATATATAGGGGTGCCATGGGGGGGGCGCCGGCCCTAGTAGATGAAATCTACTAGGGGGGGCGGCGGCCAAGGGGAGGATTCCCTCCCCCCCAAGGCACCTAGGGGTGCCTTCCACCACATGGACTCTTCCATGGTGGAACCCTAGGCGCATGGGCCTATAGGGGCTGGCGCCCCAGCCCACTATGGGCTGGGTTCCATCCTATTTCAGCCCATGGGGCCCTCCGGGATAGGTGGCCCCACCCGGTGGACCCCCGGGACCCTTCCGGTGGTCCCGGTACAATACCGATAACCCCGAAACTTGTCCCGATGCCCGAAACAGCACTTCCTATATATAATTCTTTACCTCCGGACCATTCCGGAACTCCTCGTGACGTCCGGGATCTCATCCGGGACTCCAAACAACATTCGGGTTTCTGCATATACATATCTTCACAACCCTAGCGTCACCGAACCTTAAGTGTGTAGACCCTACGGGTTCGGGAGACAAGCAGACATGACCGAGACGACTCTCCGGTCAATAACCAACAGCAGGATCTGGATACCCATGTTGGCTCCCACATGCTCCACGATGATTTCATCGGATGAACCACGATGTCGAGGATTCAATCAACCCCGTATGCAATTCCCTTTGTCAATCGATATGTTACTTGCCCGAGATTCGATCGTCGGTATCCCAATACCTCGTTCAATCTCGTTACTGGCAAGTCACTTTACTCGTACCGTAATGCATGATCCCGTGACCAGACACTTGGTCACTTTGAGCTCATTATGATGATGCATTACCGAGTGGGCCCAGTGATACCTCTCCGTCATACGGAGTGACAAATCCCAGTCTTGATCCATGTCAACCCAACAGACACTTTCGGAGATACCCGTAGTCTACCTTTATAGTCACCCAGTTACGTTGTGACGTTTGGCATACCCAAAGCACTCCTACGGTATCCGGGAGTTACACGATCTCATGGTCTAAGGAAAAGATACTTTGACATTGGAAAACTCTAGCAAACAAACTATACGATCTTGTGCTATGTTTAGGATTGGGTCTTGTCCATCACATCATTCTCCTAATGATGTGATCTCGTTATCAATGACATCCAATGTCCATAGTCAGGAAACCATGACTATCTGTTGATCAACGAGCTAGTCAACTAGAGGCTTACTAGGGACATGTTGGTGTCTGTTATTCACACATGTATTACGATTTCCGGATAACACAATTATAGCATGAATAAAGACAATTATCATGAACAAGGAAATATAATAATAATGCTTTTATTATTGCCTCTAGGGCATATTTCCAACAGTCTCCCACTTGCACTAGAGTCAATAATCTAGTTACATTGTGACGAATCGAACACCCATGGAATTCTGGTGTTGATCATGTTTTTCTCTAGGGAGAGGTTTAGTCAACGGATCTGCTATATTCAGGTCCGTATGTACTTTACAAATCTCTATGTCTCCATCTTGAACATTTTCACGAATGGAGTTGAAGCGACGCTTGATGTGCCTTGTCTTCTTGTGAAACCTGGGCTCCTTGGCAAGAGCAATAGCTCCAGTGTTGTCACAGAAGAGCTTGATCGGTCCCGACGCATTGGGTATGACTCCTAGGTCGGTGATGAACTCCTTCACCCATATTGCTTCATGTGCTGCCTCCGAGGCTGCCATGTACTCCGCTTCACATGTAGATCCCGCCATGACGCTCTGCTTGCAGCTGCACCAGCTTATTGCTCCACCATTCAACATATACACGTATCCGGTTTGTGACTTAGAGTCATCCAGATCTGTGTCGAAGCTAGCGTCGACGTAACCCTTTACGACGAGCTCTTCGTCACCTCCATAAACGAGAAACATTTCCTTAGTCATTTTCAGGTACTTCAGGATATTCTTGACCGCTGTCCAGTGTTCCTTGCCGGGATTACTTTGGTACCTTCCTACCAAACTTACGGCAAGGTTTACATCAGGTCTGGTACACAGCATGGCATACATAATAGAACCTATGGCTGAGGCATAGGGGATGACACTCATCTCTTCTATTTCTTCTGCCGTGGTCGGACATTGAGCTGAGCTCAATTTCATACCTTGCAACACAGGCAAGAACCCCTTCTTAGACTGATCCATATTGAACTTCTTCAATATCTTATCAAGGTATGTGCTTTGTGAAAGACCTATGAGGCGTCTCGATCTATCTCTATAGATTTTGATGCCTAATATATAAGCAGCTTCTCCAAGGTCCTTCATTGAAAAACTCTTATTCAAGTAGGCCTTGATGTTGTCCAAGAGTTCTATATCATTTCCCATCAAAAGTATGTCATCTACATATAATATGAGAAATGCTACAGAGCTCCCACTCACTTTCTTGTAAACGCAGGCTTCTCCATAAGTCTGTGTAAACCCAAACGCTTTGATCATCTCATCAAAGCGAATGTTCCAACTCCGAGATGCTTGCACTAGCCCATAAATCGAGCGTTGGAGCTTGCACACCTTGTCAGCATTCTTAGGATCGACAAAACCTTCCGGCTGCATCATATACAATTCTTCCTTAAGGAAACCATTAAGGAATGCCGTTTTGACGTCCATTTGCCATATCTCATAATCGTAGAATGCGGCAATTGCTAACATGATTCGGACTGACTTTAGCTTTGCTACCGGTGAGAAAGTCTCATCGTAGTCAACCCCTTGAACTTGTCGATAACCCTTAGCGACAAGCCGAGCTTTATAGATGGTCACATTACCATCCGCGTCTGTCTTCTTCTTAAAGATCCATTTATTTTCTATGGCTCGCCGTTCAACGGGCAAGTCAGTCAAAGTCCATACTTCGTTTTCATACATGGATCCTATCTCGGATTTCATGGCTTCTAGCCATTTGTCGGAATCCGGGCCCGCCATCGCTTCATCATAGTTCGAAGGTTCACCGTTGTCTAACAACATGATTTCCAAGACAGGGTTGCCGTACCACTCTGGTGCGGAACGTGTCCTTGTGGACCTTCGAATTTCAGTAGGAGCTTGATCAGAAGTATCTTGATCATCATCATTAACTTCCTCTCTAGTCGGTGCAGGCACCTCAGGAACATTTTCTTGAGTTGCGCCATTTGCCGGTTCAAGAGGTAATACTTCATCAAGCTCTACTTTCCTCCCACTTACTTCTTTCGAGAGAAACTCTTTCTCTAGAAAGGACCCATTCTTGGCAACAAAGATCTTGCCTTCGGATCTGAGGTAGAAGGTGTACCCAATAGTTTCTTTTGGGTATCCTATGAAGACGCATTTTTCCGACTTGGGTTCGAGCTTCTCAGGTTGAAGTTTCTTCACATAAGCATCGCATCCCCAAACTTTTAGAAACGACAGCTTAGGTTTCTTCCCAAACCATAATTCATACGGTGTCGTCTCAACGGATTTCGACGGAGCCCTATTTAAAGTGAATGCGGCAGTCTCTAAAGCATAGCCCCAAAAAGATAGCGGTAAATCGGCAAGAGACATCATAGATCGCACCATATCTAATAGAGTGCGATTACGACGTTCGGACACTCCGTTACGCTGAGGTGTTCCAGGCGGTGTGAGTTGTGAAACTATTCCACATTTCCTTAAGTGTGTGCCAAATTCATGACTCAAGTATTCTCCTCCACGATCTGATCGTAGAAACTTGATTTTCCTGTCACGTTGATTTTCAACCTCACTCTGAAATTCCTTGAACTTTTCAAAGGTTTCAGACTTGTGTTTCATTAAGTAGATATACCCATACCTACTTAAATCATCAGTGAGGGTGAGAACATAACGATATCCACCGCGAGCCTCAACACTCATTGGACCGCACACATCAGTATGTATGATTTCCAATAAGTCGGTTGCTCGCTCCATTGTTCCTGAGAACGGAGTCTTGGTCATTTTACCCATAAGGCATGGTTCGCACGTGTCAAATGATTCATAATCAAGAGATTCTAAAAGTCCATCTGCATGGAGCTTCTTCATGCGTTTGACACCTATGTGACCAAGGCGGTAGTGCCACAAGTATGTGGAACTATCATTATCAACCTTACATCTTTTGGTACTCACATTATGAACATGTGTAGCATTACGTTCGAGACTCATTAAGAATAAACCATTCACCATAGGAGCATGACCATAAAACATATCTCTCATATAAATGGAACAACCATTATTCTCAGATTTAAATGAGTAGCCATCTCGAATTAAACGAGATCCCGATACAATGTTCATGCTCAAAGCTGGCACTAAATAACAGTTATTGAGGTTTAAAACTAATCCTGTAGGTAAATGCAGAGGCAGCGTGCCGACGGCGATCACATCGACCTTGGAACCATTCCCGACGCGCATCGTCACCTCGTCCTTTGCCAGTCTCCATTTATTCCGCAGCTCCTGCTGTGAGTTACAAATATGAGCAACAGCACCGGTATCAAATACCCAGGAGTCACTACGAGTACTGGTAAGGTACACATCAATTACATGTATATCAAATATACCTTTTGTTTTGCCGGCCTTCTTGTCCGCTAAGTATTTGTGGCAGTTCCGTTTCCAGTGACCCTTCCCTTTGCAATAAAAGCACTCCGTCTCAGGCTTGGGTCCATTCTTCGGCTTCTTCCCGGCAGCTTGCTTGCCGGGCGCGGCAACTTCCTTGCCGTCCTTCTTGCAGTTCTTTTTACCCTTGCCTTTCTTGAACTTAGTGGTTTTATTGACCATCAACACTTGATGTTCCTTCTTGACTTCTACCTCCGCTGATTTCAGCATTGAGAACAACTCAGGAATGGTGTTTTGCATCCCCTGCATGTTGAAGTTCATCACAAAGCTCTTGTAGCTTGGTGGAAGCGACTGGAGGATTCTGTCAATGACCGCATCATCCGGGAGATTAACTCCCAGCTGAGACAAGCGGTTATGCAACCCAGACATAGTGAGTATGTGCTCACTGACAGAACTATTTTCCTCCATCTTACAGCTGAAGAACTTATCGGAGACTTCATATCTCTCGATCCGGGCATGAGCTTGAAAAACCATTTTCAGCTCTTCGAACATCTCGTATGCTCCATGTCTCTCAAAACGCTTTTGGAGCCCCGGCTCTAAGCTGTAAAGCATGCCGCACTGAACGAGGGAGTAGTCGTCAACACGTGTCTGCCAAGCGTTCATAACGTCTTGGTTCTGTGGGACGGGAGCTTCACCTAGCGGTGCTTGTAGGACATAATCTTTCTTGGCAGCTATGAGGATGATCCTCAGGTTCCGGACCCAGTCCGTATAGTTGCTGCCATCGTCTTTCAGCTTGGTTTTCTCTAGGAACGCGTTGAAGTTGAGGACTACGTTGGCCATTTGATCTACAAGACATATTGCAAAGATTTTTAGACTAAGTTCATGATAATTAAGTTCATCTAATCAAATTATTAATGAACTCCCACTTAGATTAGACATCCCTCTAGTCATCTAAGTATTACATGATCCGAGTTAACTAGCCCGTGTTCGATCATCATGTGAGACGGACTAGTCAACGTCGGTGAACATCTTCATGTTGATCGTATCTTCTATACGACTCATGCTCGACCTTTCGGTCTTCTGTGTTCCGAGGCCATGTCTGTACATGCTAGGCTCGTCAAGTTAACCCTAAGTGTTTTGCATGTGTTCCGAGGCCATGTCTGTACATGCTAGGCTCGTCAACACCCGTTGTATGTGAACGTAAGGATCCATCACACCCGATCATCACGGCGTGCTTAGAAATGACGAACTTTAGGAACGGTGCACAGTTAGGGGAGAACACTTCTTGAAATTGTTATGAGGGATCATCTTATTTACTACCGTCGTTCTAAGTAAACAAGATGCAAAAACATGATAAACATCACATGCAATCAAATAATAATCGTGACATGATATGGCCAATATCACATAGCTCCTTTGATCTCCATCTTGGGGCTCCATGATCATCTTGTCACCGGCTTGACACCATGATCTCCATCATCATGATCTCCATCATCGTGTCTCCATGAAGTTGCTCGCCAACTATTACTTCTACTACTATGGCTAACGCGTTTAGCAATAAAGTAAAGTAATTTACATGGCGTTTCTTGATGACACGCGGGTCATATAAAAGAATAAAGACAACTCCTATGGCTCCTGCCGGTTGTCATACTCATCGACATGCAAGTCGTGAATCCTATTACAATAGCATGAACATCTCATACATCACATATAGATCATTCATCATTCATCACAACTTTGGCCATATCATATCACAAACCACTTGCTGCAAAAACAAGTTAGACGTCCTCTAATTGTTGTTGCAAGTTTTACGTGGCTGAATTAGGGTTCTAGCAAGAACGTCTTCTTACCTACGTTAAAGCCACAACGTGATTTGTCAACTTCTATTTACCCTTCATAAGGACCATGTTCATCGAATCCGCTCCAACTAAAGTGGGAGAGACAGACACCCGCCAGCCACCTTATGCAACTAGTGCATGTTAGTCGGTGGAACCGGTCTCACGTAAGCGTACGTGTAAGGTTGGTCCGGGCCACTTCATCCCACAATACCGCTGAAGCAAGAAAAGACTAGTAACGGCAAGAAAGTTGACAAATCTACGCCCACAACTAATTGTGTTCTACTCGCGCAAGAAGAACTACGCATAGACCTAGCTCATGATGCCACTAAAGGGGAACGTTGCAGAAAACAAAAAATTTCCTACTCGTTTCACCAAGATCATCTAGGAGTTCATCTAGCAACGAGTCATTGGATGCATCTACATACCTTTGTAGATCGCGCACGGAAGCATTCAAAAGAACGGTGATGATGTAGTCGTACTCGACGTGATCCAAATCACCGATGACCAGCGCCGAACGGACGGCACCTCCGCGTTCAACACACGTACGGGACGGGAGACGTCTCCTCCTTCTTGATCCAGCAAGGGGGAAGGAGAGGTTGATGAAGATCCAGCAGCACGACGGCGTGGTGGTGGATGCAGGGCGTCACAGAAGTAGGGCTTCGCCAAGACTACGAGGGAGAGACGTAACGGGGAGAGTGGGAGGCGCCAGGGGCTGGTGTGAGATCCCTCCTCTCCCCCCACTATATATAGGGGTGCCATGGGGGGGGGCGCCGGCCCTAGTAGATGAAATCTACTAGGGGGGCGGCGGCCAAGGGGAGGATTCCCTCCCCCCCAAGGCACCTAGGGGTGCCTTCCACCACATGGACTCTTCCATGGTGGAACCCTAGGCGCATGGGCCTATAGGGGCTGGCTCCCCAGCCCACTATGGGCTGGGTTCCATCCTATTTCAGCCCATGGGGCCCTCCGGGATAGGTGGCCCCACCCGGTGGACCCCCGGGACCCTTCCGGTGGTCCCGGTACAATACTGATAACCCCGAAACTTGTCCCGATGCCCGAAACAGCACTTCCTATATATAATTCTTTACCTCCGGACCATTCCGGAACTCCTCGTGACGTCCGGGATCTCATCCGGGACTCCGAACAACATTCGCGTTTCTGCATATACATATCTTCACAACCCTAGCGTCACCGAACCTTAAGTGTGTAGACCCTACGGGTTCGGGAGACAAGCAGACATGACCGAGACGACTCTCCGGTCAATAACCAACAGCGGGATCTGGATACCCATGTTGGCTCCCACATGCTCCACGATGATTTCATCGGATGAACCACGATGTCGAGGATTCAATCAACCCCGTATGCAATTCCCTTTGTCAATCGATATGTTACTTGCCCGAGATTCGATCGTCGGTATGCCAATACCTCGTTCAATCTCGTTACCGGCAAGTCACTTTACTCATACCGTAATGCATGATCCCGTGACCAGACACTTGGTCACTTTGAGCTCATTATGATGATGCATTATCGAGTGGGCCCAGTGATACCTCTCCGTCATACGGAGTGACAAATCCCAGTCTTGATCCATGTCAACCCAACAAACACTTTCGGAGATACCCGTAGTCTACCTTTATAGTCACCCAGTTACGTTGTGACGTTTGGCATACCCAAAGCACTCCTACGGTATCCGGGAGTTACACGATCTCATGGTCTAAGGAAAAGATACTTTGACATTGGAAAACTCTAGCAAACGAACTATACGATCTTGTGCTATGTTTAGGATTGGGTCTTGTCCATCACATCATTCTCCTAATGATGTGATCTCGTTATCAATGACATCCAATGTCCATAGTCAGGAAACCATGACTATCTGTTGATCAACGAGCTAGTCAACTAGAGGCTTACTAGGGACATGTTGGTGTCTGTTATTCACACATGTATTACGATTTCCGGATAATACAATTATAGCATGAATAAAGACAATTATCATGAACAAGGAAATATAATAATAATGCTTTTATTATTGCCTCTAGGGCATATTTCCAACAGTCTCCCACTTGCACTAGAGTCAATAATCTAGTTACATTGTGACGAATCGAACACCCACATATTTCCAACAGTTCATTCGTATGTCATGGTAATATAGAACTGCCATATATATACCAACGGTCATACACACCATACATAGTTTAGTACAAGCCCAGGCTACAGTACAACTATGATGAAAGACGTTACATCTCATCGGAGGCATTCCAAGCTCCTATACATTATTTGTCTACACCTCCGAAATTGATTACACACTAAGTCATATTCCACAAGTCACGCAAGACAGTGAAGATACAACTATTACAATACTAGTGATACTACTACTAACTCAGACAGCTCCGTAGTAGTCCTCATAGAAGTCACCTCCATAGCCTGGAAGTTCAACGTGATCATCTGGGAACAGACGGTCCTGAGGAGCTTGTGGACCAAAGGGGCTAGGATGAGGTCTTGGACCAACAAACGGTGGCCTGCGGGGACCACGGGGTGGGGTGATGCCTCCCACATCACGCCAATCCACCATGTCTGGCAGAGCCGATCTCACAGGATACAGATCCCTCGTATCCATACATCCAGCTTGCACAGCAGGTGCAAACCAAGTCAAAGTGGCCCAATGATCAGCACGGGTGTTGAAAAGCTCCAGTCTCAAGGCCCGATTCTCTCGGTCCTTATCCTCGAGCATCTCGGCAGTGGTGCGAGTTAGTGAGTCCTCACATGTGGAGTCAGCATAGATAGCCTGGAGATACCCTTGCGCTCCCGGGAGTGAAGCTGGCATATAACGGAAGTCGGTGTTCTGAAGCAGGCCAGTCCGGACTCGCATGATGGTCATCATGGAATAGGCAGCATCCTGCACAGCCATCTCAACAGTAACCCCGAGTCCATAGGAATAGTGGAGGGGCTCGGTAGATCCAGGATAGGAAGGAAATATCCTGACGGTGCAGAAATATTGGCTTTGATTGAAGTCCCGGAATTGCTCTTCGACAGTGTATTTGGGATACCAACGGTAACCCGTCTCGATCATTACCTGGACTAACATAGCAGTATGACCTGGCACATCGAGGCACCGAGTCAGGCGAACCACTTGGTTTTGAGCACGAGTGGCCATCTGAAAGCACAACCACAATGCAAAGACATTAGAATTTCTAGGGAAAATGGATAGCATAACAGCTGTAAATGCTCAGAAAAAGATTTGAGACATCCACAACAGTTTGCAATACCACTCAACAACATCATATCAAGGTTCTGATTCAATTGGCAACATACTAAAAGTAGTAGAAACTGTACTGAGGCTTATAACAACAATCTTATAAGCTACTACGGATTAGTAACACATGAACCTGATAGAAGAAGAGAGCCTAGTCCTTAACCCACGTTGAATGAGAAGAGAATGACTCAGATCAGAGGGCATAAGGTAAAGGAGTAAAAGAGCCTTACGTTCCCTCCCACAACCAATTCCCCTACATATAGCTAAAGCATTTCTAGACTTGACATCGACCAGTTTGGCTCAATGAACCTACAGGCAGTCCGGCTCTGATGCCAACGATGTCAGGACCCCGATTCCAAGTCACATCGATCTAGCCGGTAACACTTCATATCACATTGAGGCCTCACGCACGGTATCCCCACGGGTGTCGCCTTACCATGGCCCGGGACCGTTTGCGCCTTTTGGCTCACGTATATGATAGTGTCGCTAGCATCCATATGACAAAGAACCCGGGCCGACATGGCTAGTCGTGAACCCAAAGTGGCACAGGCCTATGGAGACAGGCATACGTGAATCACATCGAGCATGTCGGTCATCAGCGTGTGAATCCGGGCTGTAGCACTGGGCTAACAGGACTCCGGGGAACCCCGGGCTGTAGCAGGCTAGGCAAGACTCTGGATGTCACCGCGTGACATTTCCCCGAAGGGACAGACATAGGAACGAAGTGAAACACATGCCGGCCAGTCAAGTGTCCAGAGCAGTAGAGCTGGGCTAGCAGGACTCCGGTGAATCGGGCTGTAGCGGACTACTATCGCTCAGGAAGCACTAGACTACATTTCCCCATATGAGAGGCTGCCAAGGATAATCAACTAGATTGTCGGATCCCACTCATACCAAGCATTTCAATCATACACACAATATGCCTGATATGAGTACATACAACATGGCATCACAACAAAACTCTACAACTCAAGTACTTTATTTAAAAAGGCTCCGAGGAGCCATACATAACATATTCATACAGGTAGGGGTCACACGACCCGACACTCAAGTCATACAATCATACAAGCACATGCGGAAGCAACTTAGTCTGAGTATAGACACTAGAAAGAAAGAAGGCTTCTCGAAGCCTGTCTATCTACATAGGGCCCTCCATGGCCAGGATCACCACCTAGGTGGCAAGTCACTCATCGATGTCGAGGTATACATAAAACCCATCGGAAGGGGCGGTGTTGTCGTCTGAAAACAGTAATTAAGCAAACATGAGTACAAAGGTACTCAGGAAGTCTTACATCAGAACCTACTATACATGCTCATTCTCAAGAAGGTGGTGGAGTTATTGCAGCAAGCTAGCTTTGACTCTTGGCTAAGCTATCCTACGGGACACCACTAGTAAAATAGTTTTCGCACATGAGTCCACTAATCACCAACACAATACTCCACCAGGGATCCTCCCTCGTCATCCTACGAGAGAGCCATCCTCGGTACTCACACTTATCTTGAGTCTTTTAGTAGTATCCATTAACTTGTCTATGAACTGTATAGGCAACCAAGTAGTCCTTTACCGCGGACGCGGCTATTCGAATAGATGATGTTAACCCTGCAGGGGTGTACTTCTTCATACATGCTCTCACCACTTACCGCCGTTTACACGACATGTACTCGGCAACCTTCAAGCGGAAGCCCAACGAGGGTGTCGGCCATGGCCTACCTAAACACTCAAGTCTCTAGTCCAGGTTTATCACCTATCCAGGTTCCATCCGCAGGGAGTCCGGCCGAGGTTTCCACATACGGCCCCGAACGATGTGAACAGGGTTCCCGAGACACCAAACGGGTGACTCGGTACATCGTGCCACGGTGTATCTACCGCAACATAGCCCACCCCTAGGGTCAGCGCTACGCACGCCGCCAACACATAACCTACAAACACCAGAAACTAATTGCAACTCCTGGACAGAGTACTAGGGTGATTAAGAAGCCAAGAGGGTCAATTAAGGATCCCAATGCATGGTAGTAGCTGATTCTTAAAATCACACATACATATCTCAGTTCTTAGGGACGGCCTCAATGAAACAACCCACCATGTACTCCTACATGGCCTCTCATCGATACCTTTACCAAATCATGTTCAACACATCCCTCACATTACCGACATAATCATTTAACTCTAGCCCATCACCCAGATGAACCAGACCTGACACAACTCTAAGCATAGCAGGCATAGCAAGGTAGGAAACACATACAAGGCTCAATCAACTCCTACACATGCTAGTGGGTTTTATCTAGTTACTGTGGCAATGACAGGTCATGCAGAGGATAAGGGTTCAACTACCGTAGCACACAGCAGTTTGAAACGTTGTTGCCTTAATGCAGTAAATGAGAGCAGAGGCGAGAACATGGGATTGTATCGATATGATCAATGGGGCTGCTTGCCTGATGTAGTGGTAGTAGGGTACTGCCCTTCAGACGGATATTCGGGGTTATCCTCGGAGGCAGAACCTACCACGAAAGACACATCAAACATAATCAACACATGACAATATGCAACAATATGATGCATGCTATGACATGGCAAGATGAATGTGTCTTGGCCTAATGCAAGCTAAAACAGAAAGGAATGAACCCATTTGAATCAAAGATTCAAATGTTAGTTCACTTAACATAGCCATATTAGTGCATTATCTTATTTTGCTTAAACAGCAAGGTTATCTTGTTTTGTCATGCATGAAACCATTACCAATGGATAGATTGAATTTTTCTGATCAAAATTCATATATAAATCTTTTCATTTGGAGTTACAGATTAATTTCTATGATTTTTAGAAGTTTTGGCTATTTTTTGGAATTTCCTATATAAAAATAAATCCACAAAACGAATAATTGCATCAGCACTGCGTCACTGTGATGTCAGCGAGTCAAAGGCGCCAGGGCCAGTCAAACCTGACTGGTGGGCCCCGTCTGTCAGTGTCTCAGCTAACTAACAGAGTTAAGTTAGTACTAATTAACTGTCAGTGGGGCCTGGGCCCACATGTCAGTGACCTAAACTAACTAAAATTAGTCAATACTAATCCTAAACTAATTAACAGGTCGGTCCCACCTGTCATAGGCTCGGGGGGGAGGTCAACTTGGGCCCACACGTCAGTCCACGGGTCAAAACGTGGTCAACTCGCCGGCGGCTTGACGCCGGCGACGACAGACGCGGCGCAGGGGCTCGGGTTTGCGTCTCCAGCGACCAAACGGACGGCTGAAACCATCTATGGGGAGCTGGAAGCAAGCCGCGTCGTTTGGTGGTGGAAGTGGAGCTCGGGGAGGCCGAGAACGACGCCGGCGACGACCTTGGCGGTCGCCGGAGCTCGAGTGAGCTCGGGCTCGTTGCTGCAGTGGCCTAGGCGGGGCGGCGCTAGCATCTACGGCTCCTACGCGATGCGGGGAGTGCGTTGGACACAAGTCCGGGACTATATGGTCACCGGAGCATGACCGGCGACGACGCGGGCAGCGGCGCGTGCGGGTGAGCTTCGTGCAGTCGATGCAGGGGACGACGGCGAGAACGGAGATGATGGGAATGTAGCTGAGCTCAGAGTGGTTGCGACGGAGTTGACGGCGAGGTCGGAGATGAGCCGGAGCAAACGGGCCGGCGGAGGCGATCTGGCCGGCAGGAGGTTGAAGACGAGCTCGGTGAAGACGCTCGGGGGCCTCCGGCGGGGCGTGGCTCGGTGGGATGGTAGAGGAGGGAGTGGCGGAGCTTCAGGACACGGTGGAGCGGTGCGTTGACGACAGTGGGCACGGTTATGGCGGTGGAACGGCGGCGGCTGCGTCGGCCATGGCGAAGGGGAGCGAGGGAGAGAGGCAGGGGAATGGACGTGTCCAGGGGGTTCGGTGCGCGACGTGGAGGTGTTTCGAGGCATCACGCTGGCGCGGGCAACGGCAGGCAGGCAGAGAGGTGGCGTGGCGAGCTCCTGTGCTCGCCGTCGAGCACCTGCTCGCCTCGCGGGCTAGACGAAACAGCTGCGTGGAGCGGCTGCTGGGCCGGGCCAGCTTGGTGGGCCGGCTGGTGGGCTTCCAGGTAAGCTCTAACTCTCTCTCTCTCTTTTCTGTTTTGCTTTTAATTATTTCCTGCTATGTGTATTGAAATAGAATAAATACTATTTAATTTCCAAAAACTCTGGAAATATTCAGAGGCACATTTGGGAATATTCTCAACTGCCTAAAAATGCTTCCAAGATTATTTGAGCACTTTAAAATATTTGTAGCATTTAAAATGCCCAAATTCAAATACTTATGGCTTGTTCAAAAATGCAGAATGGCTCCATAAATTGCAAGACCATTTTTGGCAGAGGTTTTAGTCAAGACCAAAAATGGTGGGCTTTTATGAAGGGCATTTTGGGTTCATTGAAATTCCAATTGTTGGAAATTAGCATTTTCAGGGGGGTGTTGGGGTTGATTAGGCCCCATTTCAAGTTTAAAAGAAATTTAAACATGATGCACATGTTCATCCAATCCTAATGCATGACTAAAAGCAGGGATGTGACATCTACTCACCCACACCCCCTGTTATTCTGCGGCAACGGCAGTCTCACACCGCAGCAAACCAGCGAACCCCCATACTCCTCTACGTATGGGCATCCACTACCGCGTCTTCCCTGGCTCTGCGTCGTCCCCTTCCTAGGCCTCGCCATCGTCCACCGCCCTGGTGCTCTCGGCGCGGCATGGTCAACATGGTCAAGGAACGGCTTCCATCGTACGTGGACTGTATGTGGAGAGGCTAACAGCTGGGTCCACGGCCGCATCAAGGAAGTGCCTCCTTATTACGCGGAAAATAATGATTCATCCACCTGACAGCAGGGACCCACCGGACGGGCAACCATATTTCGCGAAAAAAACGTTTCCCCCCAGGCTGCTGGGACCTACCAGCGACATCTTCACACCCAAGGAAGTGCGTCCGAGCAAAAAAAGGATTCGCTCCCCTGACTGCTGGGACCCACCAGCTACACCTTCGCACGCAAGGAAGTGCATGACAGTCGGGACCCACCTGGTCGAAGCGTACGTAGCGTTGTCATTCTGGTTGCGAACGTGTAAGTACATACTGGTCGATGTAGAGGCGCGCACGTGTCGTAGTAGAGGCGTGCACGTAGCATGTACACGTGCGTACAGCGGCCAGGGTGCAAGAAAGTAAATACGGCCACGTACGTACATACGAGCGGGGTCTCGAACGCCTACTCACGCGTACGTACGACCAGGGCTCGTGTACATGGCTGGGTCGGAATGGAGAAACTGTGTCGTCGTCGTGTTCATGGGGAGGCAACGAAATGCGCCGTGTTCATCGGGAGGCAACGGAACGCGTGGGAGCCAACCGGCTTGGACGGAACAGTCGATGGAAACGAGGCCTGGCGTACCGCAGAACGGAGGAAACGGCCTTGTGTTTGACCGGCCACGTTTGAAACGGGATACTGTTCATCGGGAGGGGTCTGGCGTACCACAAAACAGAGGAAATGGACCTACTATGGTCGAAACGGGGGTCCTGTTGATCGGGAGGGGTGTGGCGTACCGTAAAACGGAGGAAACGGACTTGTGTTGGAGCGCTACGGTCGAAACGGGGGTCCTGTTCATCGAGAGGGGTGTGGCGTACCACAAAATGGGACTCCACAGGATACTGTTCATCTCCACCGTCGACCCCCTCCAACCTCCACGGGCTACTGTTCATCCACCGTCGACCTCCTCCAGCCTCCACCTGCGACCGTTCATCCACGGGCTCCTGTTCATCCAGTCTCCACCGCGCGCTACTCCACCAGCTACTGTTCAACCAACCCTCTCCACAGGCTACTGTTCATCCAGCCCTCCACCGTCTACTGTTCATCCAGCCCTCCACGGGGTGGTCCTATTCACCCAGCGCTCCACGGGGTCCTGTTCATCCAGCCCCAACCGGCTCGATCGATCGGGGTCCTGTTCATCCAAAGGCAACACCACGGGGTCCTGTTCATCCACCCCCACAGGGAACTGTTCATCCAAACCCCCCCAGCAACGCTCACTGTTCATCTAGAGGCAACACCATGGGGTCATGTTCATCCACCCCCACCAGGAACTATTCATCCAAACCCCCCAGCAACACTCACTGTTCATCCAGAGGTAGCATCGATCGGCTTCAGTTAGCATAAGTAGCGAAGGAATCGCTCGATCGGGTTCAGCTAATAGCCATCGATCGATCGCTCGGGTTCAGTAACGTGTAGCCTGCAGTGCAATCGCTCGGGTTCAGTTAGAGACCAACGCCTCGCTCGGGTTTAGTTAGAGCCCAATGCCTCGCACCCACGTGCGTGCGTGTACGAGAGAAACACACATCGCTCGGCCCCTACCACCCACCATAACCGGGAACACTCCGATATTTTCCTCGCCCTCGCTTCTACCACGGTTTTTCCGTCATGGATGGCTGAAAGAATGGCATGCGGCTGCGTCTCTGGCCCGCCCAGGATGAAAAGCCCATTTTCTATCATGATTTTTTGTTATAGAAGTAGGACCCCACCACATCTATGATGATACCGTGTTTTGTCACAATTATTGTCATAGAAGTGTCATAAGTATGACAGAAAAAAATGCGTTCGGTTCAAAATGTCACGGATGTTTTTTTTTGTAGTGAAAGTTATGCATTGAAGAAGTGAGGGTCGACCTTGAGCACTTGTGTTCATGCTCATGGAAACAATGTAGAATTTTTCATGGAAGTTTCTCTGTAAATTATTATCCCCGTATATATATCCATTGTATTATAAAAATAATGTGCCAAGCTTTGGTTTTAGGATGATTAGATTACTTGTTTACTATGTGTAGAACAAAAAACAGAAACTTTGGCTGTAGCGCGTGATTTTACTTTTTTTTACTGGAAAGTCAAATGGGTCTGAAACTTTTTGCACATTAATTCTGTACAAATTTTTCAAATTTTAAAATTTATTTCATATTTTTTAGAGTTACATAAGTTTACTAAACCTCCAGATTACTACAGAATGTCCTGTGTTAGACAGATTCTATTTTTCGTGTATTGTTTGCTTATTTTGATGCATCTATGGCTAGTATCGGAGGGTATGAACCATATAGAAGTTGGAATATAGTAGATATAGTTCTAATATGAAATGGTAATGCGTTCAAAACAGTACCTAAAGGTAGTGATTTGCTTTATTATACTAGCGGATCTCACAAAGTTTTTGTTAAAGTTTTGTGTGCATGAAGTGTTCGAAGAACGAGGAGTTACTGATGTGAGAAGAATAAAGAGAGGCAAGAGCTCAAACTTGGGGATACCCAAGGCACCCCAAGTAAATATTCCCTCAAGCATCTAAGCTTGGGGATGCCCAGGTTGGCATCCCATCTTTCTTCTTCAACAATTATCAGTATACCTCGGTTTTTGTTTTGTTCACATGATTTGTGTCCTTTGTGTTTTTCTTTTTCTTTAAGAACCATGCTAGTATGAGATGTCCCTTCATCAATTTATAGAATACTTCATGTGTTTCACTTATATCTTCTAAGTATGATCTTATAGAATTGCTCTTTCAGCTTCACTTAAATCTTTTGAGTATGGCTTTATAGAATGCTTCGTGTGCTTCACTTATACATTTTGAGCTTGGATATTGGTTAGTCTATATTAATTATAGAACGCTCAATGAACTTAACTTATATCTTTTGGAGTATGAATAATACTATCATCTAAAGCGGGTCTAGAAGAGTGTCAACTTTAGGAACTAGTGATCCCGCCATTCCGAATGGGGAGAATTTTGCTTATGTGGAGAGTAGTAAAATTTCTATGCTCGTAGATCATGAAAAGAATGCTTTATGTGATGGTAATATTGTTGAACTCATTCATGATGCTACTGAAAATTATTATGAGGGAGGAATACATGTTTGTAGGAGTTGCAATAATATCAAGTTTCCTCTCTATGTGCTTAAAGTTTTGAAGTTATCCTTGTTTTTCCTTCCTATGCTAGTTGATTCTTGTTCCTATAAATTGTGTGCTCACAAAATCCCTAGGTATAGGAAGTGGGTTAGGTCTAAATGTGCTAGTCATATTCTTCATGATGCTCTCTTTATGTTTCAATTCTTATTTTTTATGTGACCATCATTGAAATCATCATGCCTAGCTAAAAGGCATTAAAGAAAAGCGCTTGTTGGGAGACAACCCAATATGTACCCTTACTTATTTTGTGTGTTCTCATGATTAAACTACTGTATTAATCATGTATTATAGATTTTGTTTCAATAAAGTGCCAGGTAAGACCTTTGGGAAGACTTGGGTGAAAGTTAATGTGATCTTCCTGTAAAAAACAGAAACTTTGCGCTCACGAGATTAGCTGCCATTTTTTACAGAAGAATGTGATTCAGTTGATTCTTTTTTCAGAAGATTAATAGAAAAATTCCTCATGTCCGCCAATTTATTTCAGAATTTTTAGAGTAGCAGAAGTATGGTTGGTGTTCAGATCATTACAGACTGTTCTGTTTCTGACAGATTCTTTTTTCATTGCATAGTTTGCTTGTTTTCTAGTTTCTATGGCTTATATTTCTCAATATAAATTGTAGAAATAATATGGTACATTAGGCATTGTGTGAGAACAATTATTATCCTTGTCTTTGACAGTACCAAAGTGAATGGTTTACTCTTTATCATACTAACCTATCTTATGAAGTTCCGTTAAGTTTTGTGTGATTGAAGTTTTCAAGTTTTGGGTGAGATATCGATATGAGGAGAATAAGGAGTGGAAAGACCCTAAGCTTGGGGATGCCCAAGGCACCCCAAGGTAATATTCAAGGAAGACTCAAGCGCCTAAGCTTGTGGATGCTCCGGAAGGCATCCCCTCTTTCGTCTTCAAAATTATCGGTATACCTTACTCGGAGCTATATTTTTATTCATCACATGATATGTGTTTTGCTTGGAGCATATTTTCAATTTTACTTGTTGTTTGAATAAAATCATTGGATCTGAAATCTTGAATGAAAAAAAAAGAATCCTCCCATGGCTAGTTAATTATTTGACTACTCAGTGTTCTTCACTTATATCTTTTTGGAGTAGTTTGTCATTTACTCACGTGCTTCACATATATCCTATGAGTAAATGGTTGAATGAATTGAATATCATAAATCTGAATTTATATATATTTCATATGCTTATACCATGGGTAGTAATGACTTCACACATAATAACTATATGTAGTAAACTTATTGAAAGTTAGCAAAAGTAGAATTGGTCACTTGAACAATTCATGAAAGAATATTGAAGGAAGAGAGATTTCACATATAAATATACTATCTTGGACATCTTTTGTAATTGTGAGCACTCATTAAAATATGACATGCTAAAAGGTTGATGTCGGACAAGAAAGACAACGTAATGGGTTATGATTTCTTATATCCGAAATAAAGTACATTGTCTTGGATCATCCAACATGTTGAGCTTGCTTTTCTCCCTCATGCTAGCCAAATTGATTGCACCAAGTAGAGATACTACTTGTGCTTCCAAACATTCCTTAAACCAGATTTGCCATGAGAGTCCACCATACCTACCTATGGATTGAGTAAGATCCTTCAATTAAGTTGTCATCGGTGCACACAATAAAAATTGCCCTCTAAATATGTATGATCTATTAATGTGGAGAAAATAAGCTTTATATGATCTTGTGATGTGGAAGAAATAAAAGCGACGGGCTGCATAATAAAGGTCCATATCACAAGTGGCAATATAAAGTGACGTTCTTTTGCATTAAGATTTTGTGTATCCAACCATAAAAGCGCGTGACAACCTCTCCTTCCCTCTACGAAGGGCATATCTTTTACTTTTATATTCTACCCTTATGCAAGAGTCATGGTGATCTTCACCTTTCCTTTTTACATTTTATCCTTTGGCAAGCACATTGTGTTGGAAAGATCCTGATATATATATATATATATATATATATATATCCAATTGGATGTAAGTTACCATGAACCTTGAGGTAAAAGGTTGGGAGGCGAATCTATAAGCCCCTATCTCTGTGTCCGATTAAGACTTTGAACCCATAAATATCATGTGAGTGTTAGCAATTGTGAAAGATTATATGATAGTTGAGTGTGTGGAGTTTGCTAAATCAAAGCTCTAACATAGACCCTTCCTGAAAATAAGATGAATTGCAATTGTTTGATGACTGAGAATATAGTTTGTTAGTTTCAAGAAAGTTTATGATCTATACTTTAACATGTGAATAGCTTGTTACTTGATCATGAAAATTTTTATGAAAATGAGCTACTATTATGATATATAATGATGCTAGAAAAAGTGATTGGAATTATTATTGATGAAACTTATGCACTTGCTAGCATTCACACTTCATAAATTATTTCTTTTATCATTTACCTACTCGAGGACGAGCAGGAATTAAGCTTGGGGATGCTGATACGTCTCCAACGTATCTATAATTTATGAAGTATTCATGCTATTATATTATCAACCTTGGATATTTTATATGAATTTATATCTATTTTATATGATATTTGGGACTAACCTATTAAGCTAGAGCCCAGTGCCAGTTTCTGTTTTTTCCTTGTTTTAGAGTATCGCAAAAAAGGAAAACGAAACGGAGTCCAATTGACCTGAAAGTTGACGGAGCTTATTTTTGGACCAGGAGAAGGCCATGGAGTAAAAGAGTTGGGCCAGAAGAGTCCCGGGCTGCCCACGAGGGTGGGAGGCGCGACCCCCCTAGGCATGCCCCCTACCTCGTGGACAGCCCGAAGACCCCCCCCCTAACTTGTTCTGGACGCCAAAAACCTCTTATATATACAGAAACCTCCAGAAATTAACCTAGATCGGAAGTTCCGCCGCCGCAAGAATCTATAGCCATGAGAAATCAATCTAGGCCCTCTCTGGCACCCTGCCGGAGGGGGCCATCATCACCGGAGGCTATGGAGGAGGATCCCGGAGGGGCCATCATCACCATGAAGGCCAAGGACCAGAGGGAGAACCTCTCCCCATCCACGGGGGAGGCCATGGAGGAGGAAGCACAGGGGGGAGAACCTCTCCTCCTCTCTCTCGGTGGCACCGGAGTGCCATCAGGAGGGGAATCAGCGTCGCGGTGATCGTCTTCATCAACATCACCATCATCATCACCATCCTCATCTCTTTTACGTGGTCCACTCTCCTGCACCCCGCTGTAATCCCTACTTGAACATGGTGCTTTATGCCACATATTATGATCCAATGATGTATTGCCATCCTATGATGTTTTGAGTAGATATCCTTTGTCTTTGGGTTGATTGATGATCTAGATTGGTATGAGTTGTATGTTTTACTTTGGTCTTGTCTTATGATGCCCTCCGTGTCGCGCAAGCATGATAGATTCCCGCTGTAGGGTGTTGCAATATGTCCATGGTTTGCTTATTGTCTGTGTTGCGTGAGTGATTGAAACACAAACACGGATAAGCGGGACATGGCATATGGGAATAAAAGCGGACTTGATACTTTAATTGTATGGTTGGGTTTTACCTTAATGATCTTTAGTAGTTGCGGATGCTTGCTAGAGTTCCAATCATAAGTGCATATGATCCAAGAAGAGAAAGTATGTTAGCTTATGCCTCTCCCTCATATGAAACTGCAATAGTGATTACCGGTCTTGTTAACAATTGCCTAGGACAATTCCGCACACCGATCCACCATTATTCCACACTCGCTATTTATAATATCTAGTAATATATTCTAACTTTATGATAACAGCACCTACTTTCATATTTTAGCTCTCCGATATCATACAAAGTTATCCTCTTCATACCCACAATGTAGTTTTATTTCTCGTTTCTAGTTGGAAGCAAACGTCGGTGTACGTAGAGTCGTATCAGTGGCAGATAGGGCTTGAGAGAATATTGATCTTACCTTTAGCTCCTTGTGGGTTCGACACTCCATACTTATCACTTCCATCTTTGGAAATTGCTACGATGATTCCCTGCACTTGGGGATTATCAGTCACCAAGCTGAAGTGTGTAGATCACGGAGGTGCCGTATTTTCGGTACTAGGATCGGTCGATCATGAAGATGTACGACTACATCAACCGCATTGTCATAACGCTTCCGCTTACGGTCTATGAGGGTACGTAGACAATACTCTCCCCTCTCGTTGCTATGCATCACAATGATCTTGCGTGTGCGTAGGAAATTTTTGAAATTACTGCGTTCCCCAACAGCATAAGCTGGACCGAAAATCATGGAATGCCGGTGAGGGGAGCCCCTTGGTCAAGACGTCGGCGAACTGCTGCTTGGTCGGGACATGGAGAATGTGGAACTCGCCGAGGGCGACCTTCTCACGGACGACGTGGATGTCTAGGTTGATGTGCTTCGTGCGTCGGTGGTGGACTGGATTGCCCGCCATGTACACCAATGAGATGTTGTCATAGAACACCACCGTGGCTTTGGGCAGTGGGACTCGTAGCTCGCCGAGGAGTTGCCGGAGCCAGCAGCACTCAGCGACTGCATTGGCGACGGCGCGGTATTCGGCCTCCGTGCTTGATCGTGAAACCGTGGCCTGGCGCTTCCTAAACCAGGACACGAGGGCGTCGCCGAGGAACACCACATAGCCGGAGGTCGAGCGAAGAGTGTCCGGACAGCCGACCCAGTCGGCATCGGAGTACGCCAAGAGGTCGAGGTTGGAGGAGCAGTGGAGATGCAATCCAAGATCCGTTGTGCCGCGGAGATAGTGCAGGATGTGCTTGACCAGGGCAAGGTGGGCGGCATGCGGATCGTGCATGACGAGGCAGCATTGGTGCACGGCATAGGCGATGTCGGGGCACGTCATAGTCAGGTACTGGAGCGCGCCAACCATGCTGTGGTACTCCGAGGCATCCGAGACTGGCGCCCCGTCTGTGGCGGACAACTTTGAGTGCGTGTCGACAGGGGTGGACACAGCCTCGACCATGTAGCCACGCTGCGACAGGAAGAAGCCATCGACATTCCTGGTGACAGCGGTGCCCAAGAAGTAGTGAAGGGCACCCAGGTCTTTCATAGAGAATTCCGTTGAGAGCTGCTATTGGAGACAGCGAAGGAGAGATGTGGACGACGCGACCAGAATAATATAGTCGACGTAGAGCAGCAGGTAATCCATCTCGCCATTGTTGTGTAGCACGAACAGGGACGGATCCGTGCGGGAGTCATGGAAGCCGAGCGTGCAGGCGAACGCGGCGAACCTGGCAAACCAGGCACGTGGCGCCTGCTTGAGGCTGTGGAGCAATCTATTGAGGAGGAAGACATGGTCGGGGCGGGCCGTGTCAACGAAGCCAGCCGGCTGCTGGCAGTACACGCGCTCGATGAGGTGGCCATGGAGGAACGCATTGTTCATGTCCATCTGGTGAATTGGCCACGCGCAGGAGGCTGCCACGGTGGGCACAGCGCGGATTGTGGCAGCCTTGACGACCGGCGAGAAGGTCTTGTCGAAGTGCACGCCTTGTTGCTGAGAGAAACCTCGCACCACCCAACTCGCCTTGTAACGCTCGAGCCCGCCATCAGCTTTGAACTTGTGCCAAAACAGCCGCTTGCCGGTCACAATGTTAGCTCCAGGGGGCGAGGAACGAGGCTCCATGTTTGGTTCTGCATCAATGCCGAGAATTCATCCTGCATCGCAGTTAGCCAATTTGGATCACGCAGAGCAGCCCGCACGGACTTGGGTACAGGAGAGATGGAAGTGGCAACATTGGCGTGGAGATTTCAGTGGTACTTAGGGTTGGGGAAGAATTTACCTGCTCGGGCTCGCGTGACCATCTTGTGTGATGGAGCGAGGGGAGCCGGGGGTGGGTCGTTTTGGTGATTCGGAGAGGGTGGACTCGGGGGGTCGGGATCGGGTGGCAGGGAGGCAGGCGCGCTGGTGTGCGTGTGGGTGGGCGAGTTGGTAGCCATGGTAGGGTTTGGGGAAGCTGTTTGGACTATGGGGGCGCTCGTGGTAGGGAGTGTGTTGTTGGCTGGCGACAACGTGGGGAATGAGTGGAGTGATGACGTGGTCGGTGAGGTCGAGCACAGAGGCGGAGGCGCGCTCTTCTGTGTGTTGCTAAAAGGGGAAGGAGTTTTCGTCGAACATGACGTGTTGTGAGATGATGACACGGCCGGTCGTAGGTTTAAGCAACGGTAGCCTTTGTGATCTTGTGAGTATCCGAGGAAGACACAAGGGACCGAGCGAGGCGCCAGGTTATGAGGTGTAATGGCGGTGATGTTGGGGAAGCACTGACACCCGGAGACTCACATAGCAGAGTAGTCGGGGTGTGCACCGTAGAGGAGGTAAAACAGTGTGTGTTGGTGACGGGGACGGCACCGTCTTCAGTTCAGAAGAAACGTGGAGGTCTGGAGTGCTTTTGCCCAGTATGAGTAAGGCATGGAGGCATGAACGAGTAGAGCGCATTGTTGACCCATACGACGTCGCCGAGTCCTACCGACGACGGAGACGAGCGCGATGAACAAAACAAAGCTAACTCGTGATCGATCACCTGCAGTGTAAAGCTAGCCAAGCTAGCAATTGATCCTTTGCTTGGACAACGCACGTGAGACTAGCACGGAAGAGACACGCCGAGTTGTATCGCACAAAAGGCTCGTGTCGTGCCTTTGGTTTGTATTGATTTGATCTGGTCTCGGTCAGGGCCGACCCTGTGGGGGGCAGGGGGGGCGGCCGCCCCGGGCCCCTGAAATCTAGGGGGCCCCCGAGGTGTCTGTACGTAAGGCTGGCCCATACAGGCAGGCGCGCGCCAGGGAGCAGCAGGCCAGCAGCCCGATCTCCCGATCCGAGCGATCGAATGTTTTGAGCGATCAGCGGTATTTCCTTTCAGAACGATCAATCAGCGGCCTGGACGATTTCGTTCTTGTTGTGTTCGACTCTGCCATCACGCGGAGTCACGCAACGCCCAAGTCCCAGCTGTAGCTGCTGTCCGCCGACGCCGCCGTACAGGCACGCTGCACGCATGCACTCCCACCTCGCCGCCGCCTGGTAATTTTCTTCCTAATCTGTATATATTTGCCGCTGATTTCAATTCCAGAGCCCCTTTGGCATTTGCTCAATTGTTCTCTTCTCAATCCTTTGCAGACTCTATGCACTGTGCAATCGGCCAATCCCCTGTGTATTGTATTGTATATGCACATGCACTGAAGTTTGACCGGCCATCACTCCATCAGGTATTGAGGTATATTCATATAATACTGATACAAAAAAAAATCCTTTGATACATTGCCGGCAATGTTCAATAATTGATAGAACATTTTCTTTATTTTCAACATTGTGTGTGTGTTATTATGAAGTCCTCCAGTAAGAGGAATTATCCATCAGGTAGCAGCAAAAGGAAAAAAGAAAAATGAATTCTAGAAACTGAGAAGGCTTTCCGAGTTAAATATTTTAATATTTTGGTTGATATGGCGGCCACTTCTTTGAATGATAGATTTAAAGAACTGATGGTGTTTAAAGATATATTCGGATTTTTATTGAGCTCGGGCACCCTGAAGTCATTAAGTGACAATGAACTTGAAGGATGTTGCACAAAATTTGCAGAAACTTTCTCTCTTAATGGTTCATCTGATGTTGAGGTATATTATCTTATTTCTGAATTGAAGATTATGCGATTCACTTTGCCAGATGGCGTAATGTCTGCTATGAATATTTTCAGGCATGTGAGAGAAGTTGATTGCTATCCTAATATCTCCATTGCCTACTGCATCTTAGTTACTGTGCCTATGACAGTTGCATCAGCCGAAAGAAGCTTTTCGAAGTTGAAATTGTTGAAGAATTATTTGAGGACTCAAGAGAGGTTAAATGGTTTGGCTACATTATGCATCGAGAAGAAATTATTGGATGAGATTGACATCGACCCCACCATAAGTGACTTTGCATCGAGAAATGTTAGAAGAAATTTTTAAGGTAATATGTATATATTATTTGATACACATACTGATTTTAGATGCATTGAAGTGTTACTAATAATAATTTATATATACATTATTTTTGAGATAAATTTATATATATACTTATATTATAATGACTTGTATATTGAGGGCCTCCAATGTTTAGTTCGCCCCGGGCCCCCGAAATCTCAGGACCGGCCATGGTCTCGGTACATAGATTACAGGGGTATAGGGATATATATACTAGCTCATCAACTAGTACTAGTCCTATTCGGTAATTACTTGGAGACCTACACAGACACATACAAGTATACTTGTACTGAACTGGACAGGACACGGTGCACTTGGTGTTTAACTCTAACAATCACCCCCCTAAACACGACAACGTTACATTATAGCTCCGACGCCGATCTTTCTTGTCATCTCCAAGAACTTCTCTCGATCCAAAGCCTTGGTTAGCATGTCCGCCATCTGATCATCGTTGCAAACGTAATTGACCTTCATCTTATCTTCTTCCACGTAGTCCTTTATGTAGTGATACACCATATCAATGTGCTTTCCCCTATCATGCCGCACTGGATCCTCACGTAGAAAAGTTGTAGACTTGCCTTCAACATTGAGCACCACTTGTTCCGGATTTCGATCCATGAGATCACTGTGTAGCCTCCCTAACCACACACCTTGACACGCCGCAGCGGCCGCTGCAATATACTCTATTGCATCAACGGCAGTTACTTTACTCTTCTTGCTTAGCTCAAGACGAGGTTTCATTGGAGCGTCAACTGGATTGCAATCTTTCATGGCACGGCTTTCAAGTACCTTTTTTGTGTATGCCTCCTGGCATAATGTGATCCTCTCCATCTTTTGATGTACCTCTATCCCGGGGTAGTAGCTCAAAAGACCGAGATCATCCATCTTGAAAAGCTGTTTCATCTATAGCTTGAACTTTGCAATCACCTCTTCATCTGCTCCGGTAATTAATAGGTCGTCAACATAGATGCCAACTAGTAGACGATCACTTCATTCACCTCTCTTGTACATTGCATGCTCTAGTGGGGCTTTCTCAAATCCAAGAGAAATCAATGTATGATCAAGTTTGATGTTCCACTTCTGAAGTCCTTGCCATAACCCATACAAGATTTTGTGTGACTTCAGTACCTTGTGCTCTTCTCCCTCTTTGATGAAATTCGATGGTTGATTCACATACACATCTCTTTCTATCTCGCCATTCAAAAACACGGAGTTTACATCCATGTGATGTACTTTCCATGATTTCTGAGCCGCGAGAGCGATGAGTAATCTCACCAACTCCATCTTTGCAATGGGAATGAACACTTCTTCGAAGTCCACACCTTCCTCTTGCACACACTCTTTGGATACAAATCTAGCTTTGTGCTTCATGCACCCTTCAACATCTTTCTTGACCTTGAATTCTCACTTGAGCTCCATAGCATTTTCATTGTTGGAAAGATCCACAAGCTCCCATGAATTATTGTCATGGATCAACCCCAACTCTTCTTTCATAGCATGACACCAACACTCCTTCATATTTGCGCTGGAAAGAGCAGGTGGCTCGCAGGTGGCTACCTTGTAGCCACCCGCCCATCTAATAGGCTTTCACGTGGTGGTGAGTTTCCTTGTAGAGCTACTGTACATTCCTTGTACGTACTGCTTCTACCTTGGGTCGTGGTTGTGTTGCCGTCTTCAGCTCCAGCAACTAGGCTGCCAAGCGCGCTCACTGAGAGGGCAATGCTCCTTCCTGACGTGTGGAATGTAGCGGGCTTTGCTGCCGCGTCCCGTGTCATGGCATCTGACACGATGCCCGTGCTCACCAGGCTACCTAACACCATGGACGCAACGTTGCTCCTTGTTGTTTCTAGCGTTATGTAGGCCCAACGCTCTCCTGGTCCGAGCAACCGTCGCGCGTCGTTGCCTCCTGGCGGAACCTCACCTGTCTGGCTGGTGTCGTGGTCTTCTAACGACACGACTTTGTCTGGAGTCAAAACTTTTGTATCCGTCTTCCGGTCACCTACGGACGTCTTCTTCAGTTGAGCAACACAGAGACTGCTGCTCCATAGTCGAGCACACACAGCTATCGCTTCTTTCACTCCAGCAAAGATAGCACTTACGCCTGTAGTATTGTCGTAAGTTTCGGAATCACTCCCCGCATCTGTAGCATTGACATGAGTTTCCGAACCATGATCATGATAGCGAACTTTTTCTTCCACAAGCGCATTAGTTTCTTTAGCCGGCACTCGAAGAATTGGATCCTCCTCATCCACGAGTTCACTCATCAACATCATATCACCATCATCTCCTTGATAGGCAATGAGCGCCTTCTGCTTCGGTGCTTTCTCGCAGTCAGCCTTGAAGTGGCCGAGGAGGCCACAGTTATAACATCTCACTTTCCTGATGTCAAACTTTCTCCTCGGTGGTGGTGCAGCCTCATCGTCCGAGTCGGCGAAGTTCTTTCTCGCCGAACGCTGCTTTCCCTTCTTGCTGCTGCTCGTGGATCCGCCTTGCTTTTCGAGGGCGATCCACTGCGCCTTTGTGAGCATCACAAGCTCGTCGTTCGTCCCGTCCCCAAGACTGTACCGCATACGCTCGTCGTGAGCCTTGTAGCGTCCGACGAGATCAACAATGGAGAGGGTCTCAAGATCGACACACTGCTCGATCGCCGTGACAATTTGTAGGTACCGGGGAGGGGCCGCGCGCAAGAACCGCCGGACAACCGAGGCCTCTGTGAGGTTTTCTCCAAGCGCGCAAATCCGATTGACGAGAGTAGCCACCCGTGAAGCGAACGCATCCACGGACTCGTCGTCGCCCATGACCAAAGTCTCATAGTTCCTTAGGAGAGTTTGGAGATTGGCTTGCTTGACGCGGGTGTGTCCCTCGAACATGAGCTTCAGCGTATCCCACACCTCATTCGCCGTTGCTTTGGCGATCAGGTGCTGGAGGACATCCATCGGCATCACCGAGTAAATCGCCGACGCCGTCTGCAGATCCTTCCGGTGCTCGGCTTCCTCCTTCTTGAACGTGTCACCTCCGGGATCCACCGCGTCCTATAGCTCGTTGGCGCGGGGACCACACTCCATGAGGGCCTTCCAGACCCCGAAGTTCTCGCGATCAAACCGTGGATACGACGAGCTCGCCGGAGCAACAATTACTTTAACTGCACCGGAGTACTCCGCCAGCTGCTTGGTTTTCTCGTCATCTGCCATGATCCTCCGTTATTAGAAGATCAACCTTGCTCTAGATACCAATTGTTGGCCCATACGACGTCGCCGAGTACTTTCCGGCGACACGCGACGACCGACGACGGAGACGAGCACGATGAACAAAACAAAGCTAACTCGTGATTGATCACCCCTAGTGTAAAGCTAGCCAAGGTAGCAATCGATCCTTTGCTTGGACAACGCACGTGAGACTAGCACAGGAGAGACATGCCGAGTTGTATCGCACAAAAGGCTCGTGTCGTACCTTTGGTTTGTATTGATTTGATCTGGTCTCGGTACATAGATTACAGGGGTATAGGGATATATATATATACTAGCTCATCAACTAGTACTAGTCCTATTCGGTAATTACTTGGAGACCTACACGGACACATACAAGTACACTTGTACTGAACCGGACAGGACACGGTGCACTTCGTGTTTAACTCCAACACGCATGTGATGTCATTTAGTGTGCGGAGAGCGCGCTCAGCGCGCCTATTCTGCGGAGATGTGTAAGGGCATGACATACGCAGAATGATGCCGAGGGAGGAGAAGAACTGGCATGCAGCAAAGCTTTCAAACTCCTGCCCATTTTGTTTGGACCGTCAGGTTGAAGTGAGTGCAGGCGAGGCGTGCAAATGCACGGTGTGTGGGTAGAACATCTGATTGATTTCTGTTTGGGAGGAAACGTCCACATGAAATGACTATAGTCATCAACCACGACTAAGTAACACTAAAAACTAGACAAACTAAGCATGGGTGAGGTCTTTTTCCTAATTGACAAGTGGTGGAGATGTCTCCGTCGGAGCCAGGGGCATGTATGGAGGCGTGGCAGAGGGTGGAGCCCAACGCATCATCACCAAGGTGAACAAGGCGCCGGTGCCAGGTATCGCGCGTAACAGCAATGAAGGCGTGGGGTGCTTGGGACCGGCGTGATGGATGGAGAGGGTAGAGCTCGTTCGGTGAATCACAGCGGAGGATCTTTGCCTTCTTCTTCGATCCTTGAAAGAAAACCACGGTCATCAAATTCCACGTTAACTGGGTTGCCACGAGTAAGAGTTTTAACGGAAATGAGGTTTTTGATTAAGTGTGGAGAGACTAGGATGTTATGAAGAGATGGGTTTTGGGAGGAAGTGGGGATGGTGTGTTGACCTACGTCTGTGACTGCAAGCGTGGATCCATTGGCAACTATGATATTAGGGGAAAAAAACTGGGGTGGGATGAAGTGAGAATACCAAAGATGAGGCCATGTGACACATCGCACTGGAGTCGAGGTACCATTCACCACCGGATCTCGACGATGCTTGCTCTTGCTACATGCTCATGGCGTTGAGAGCCTGGCCAGAGCAGCCTGATCCGAAGCCTGTTGCGGCGCCGCGGGAGGTGCGCCGGCCGTAGACGGGGTGTGGAGGGACGTCCCCGTGCTGCTAGTGTGCTGGAGGAGCCGAGGCAGGCGGTGGGGGCACGCCGTACTGAGCTGCTACGCTGGTGAAGGGGGTCGGGCCACCAGGTTGTGGCCCAAGGATGCCCGCGCCGGGAGTATGGGGGCGCCGAGGCATGGACCAGGCGTGGACCATGCTCGTCCATGGCGCCGGAGCAGGAGCAGGTGGGCGCGGTGGTGGAGGAGCAGCTCCGCCGTAGTGAGATGGCCCGCCCCTGCCGGAGGCCTTGCAATTCCCTTTGCCACGGCTGCCAGCACGATCGCCACTGTCGGGGCGGTTGTTGTTGTCGCCAGCCCCGCCGGAGTCCGGGTTCGCTGGTGCGCGCACAGCGTGCAGGGCGATGTCGTGGGGAGTTTCCTCGTCTTGGCGGCTCTCCTCGAGGAGGAGGAATGCACGACAGCACAGGAAGGTGAGGAAGGGCGACTGCATGGTGAGTATGGGAACAGCATAGCAAAAACAGGGATTGAGACCGTGGATCATGTTAAGGACCTGGTCGCGATCGCCGGTCCGCCAGGCGGTCGTTGACGCAGTCCTTGAGCCGGGCCAACTAGGAGAGGATGGAGGACGACCCCTGCTCAATGCGGCGAAACTCAGTGGCGAGCCGAACAAGCCAGTATGTATTGGCTTACAAGACTCAGCAAGCATTGCTTTTCGAGAAATTACCAGAGATCCACAAGACAAAATATCTCAGAATTAACTGTAATATATATGCTATTTAGTTACTACGAAATGATTTACTTTCAAACAGCAAGAGTAGAATAAACGAGCAACCGCCAATTGTTTCATAGAAGCTGATGCAACATGTGGGAGATAGTTATCCAAATTTTGCAAAGATGAAATGTTTCACAGATGATCGCCAACTTACAACAAGGTAACCATTCAGTTTACGTTCCATCATTAAGCTTACAATCATTTTGTTCCAAAAACCTCACCCTGCAGCATGCATCATAGAGTTTCCTCTGGCGCTATCTTGAGATCCAGGCAAGATCCGATACACGCGGACGAAGGACAGAAAGATAAAGTTCAGAAAGACAGACAGTTCACCTAATGTAGCATTCAGTTCTACATGCAAAACCCTCCGAAACCGATCATATGGCAGCAACATCAGGGTCAATGTTCTCAGGTTCACTCCGGCCAGCCTGCGCATTCTGAAACCATTTTATATCCAGTTATTATGAATTCTACTGATTTTCACAGCACATTGTACAGTTGACAGCAAGTCTCATGTGGAACGAAAACTGATAGTAAGCGCAGGCAGTAATATACACAAACTGTTGCATTACCTTCTTCACTTCTTTTCTTTGTGTTGACCCTTCCTCTCCTCCTCTTGCTTTTGTTTCGGAATTTGCTCTTTCAGATCTGAAGAACAAGCAAAGGAGGTAATGTTAACTTGCAGACAGCAATCTGATACAGTTCAGTCTTCAGTGAGCATTGCTTATGAGAACATAATAGCAACAATTATCATCATAGCTATGTATGTACATGGAATACACAATCAAGTTGCCTTCGTAACACTGATAATGTTATGTATGTCTAGTACATGATCCACCGAGCAACAAATTAGGAGAACATCACCTTGATCTCTCAACTAGGAAGTTTATCATTTAAATTAGGAATATATCTCTTAGCTTGGGCCTTAAGCCAACTACGGATAAGATCCACAATTTGTTACTCAGATCAGATTGTTAGGTCTACATAAAGAGGATCCCCTGTGACTGTGAGGAATAAAGCAAAGCAAGAATTAGAAGAAGAATTTAGAGGATCAAGACTTCAGGAAATTTCAAGGCTTTATATTAGGCCAGAAATCACGTGTAAGTTCTGTACCGTTAGTTTGTTATGTATTTGCAGATCTCAAGACTTCTCTGATAATCCTTGCTATCTACAGTAAAATCAGTTGTGGACTACAAGAGGATATTCTATCTGAGCTTGCCCCTGTAAGAACCTGTTGGTTATGCGTGAAGTACATACTAATGATATATTAATCTACATGACATCTGAAGGGAAGGCACCAATCTGCTTGAACTGTTAAACAAGGTAGCATCAGATGTGTTGGATGGAACTAACGGACCTCATCCATTGTGAGATAACTACATCATCAAAACCTTTGGATGCTTCAAAGTAATTTGTATACCTACTTAGGAAGAGGCAATTGCTTAAGAATCGATAAGTTCGACTTAACAAATCCATGAAATGAGCCCCTCCAGCAAATAAAATACAATATTTTCTTAATGTTTGGCCATATATCTAAATTGTTGTATAGATTTGACACAGAAAAAACATCCAATGTTATTTGTTTTTAAATAGTCTTTAATAATATATGTGGTCAGTGTTAGTTCACAACAGGGTTAAACATTCGTATGAGAGGAGAACATGGCCACGTGAAAGGAGAGGACTGATTTGGAGAGGAAAAGATGTATTACAGCTGGCCAGATAAGAGATGATTGACAAGGAGCCAGGGACTTGCTTACCACTGTAGAAGACTTGATTTTAAAATGCATATCTAAAACAAATATGTAGTCTAGTGCAGATGAATGGAAACTACTAACCCCGAAGGAAACAAATAGCCTAATGTGCAAGTAATGGACTTGCTGCTGGCAGTACTAATGGTAATCTTATACATGTTTTACAGTGGACAATGATGTGTTACCAAGTCATGTCACATCAAAAGCAATGATGATTTCTGTGCAGCTACAACGGTACCTCTTTTACTACAGACGGGTGTCCTCGGAACAAACTGCTTAGACAGAATAAATGTCATGCAGTTTGCATATGGATTAGCTGCTTTAGGGCGTGAACTTCAAGTGTTGAAGGTCACTGAAGAACCTAAAATTGAACAGCATGCTCCTTCGGCCGATGATCTGATGGATTTCTATTAAAGGATGGGTAAGACCAGGGTCGGGCTGGCAAAATCCAGGGCCCTGTGCGAAACAAAAAACAGGGCCTTACAGTGGCGGAGCCAGGGGGACGAGCGGGGGCCAGGCCCCCCCAACGATCGAGCGATCGTGCAGTAGGTACCGTGTAATTAGCGATCATGCAGTAGGTACCGTGTAATTAGCGATCCGATCTCATGAACTCACGTACTGGCCCCCCTATCTCAACGCGAATTTTGGGAAAAAGGGAAAAAGGCCCATGTGGAGCCCACTAGCGGCCACGTTAGGCAATTGGCTCTAATCTACTAGCCTGGGGTTCTCCCGTAATTAGCGTGTGCGTGGCCGCGTGGGATAACTGCGCACAGAGTTTTGTGGCCGCCGCTCCGAGCCTTGCCGCCCCATTGCCTCCGCTCCCCCTGCCCTGTTCACGATCTGGTTCATACAGCGACGGCACAACGCAGCTTGATCAATTCTTACGGCTCCGATCAACAAACTAGCCAAAGGTTAAACACATCAGACTATCTAATCTCCCTGACTCTCTCAATTCGCATCTTACATCTTGTTTCATTGTCGAACTTATACATCAGTTTTTGGTTGCTTCGGTGGTGTGATTTGTGGCAATATAATTCTATCTTGTACGTCTCCCTAGAAATTATGGTGATTATGAAGCAAATTATCTAGTACAAGTTCCTATTTGTGATGCAAATTTTTCCTATGTCAAATTTACCTAATTTCAGATTGCAATTCAGCAGCTATGAAGAGAAAACTGCCAATCATAGAGGCCAATTTAAACTAATACAAGTTTCATATGTTTTTTTTTCACTGGATATTTGTTTACCTAGTTTGGCTTGGCCCCCCCTATACCCAAATCATGGCTCCGCCCCTGGGGCCTTATCTCGCTAAAAAAAATGAACTAACGAGCAAAAAAAATTGCGGGGAAAACTAACGAGCAATTATAATATGTATATATATATATATCACAGGAAAAATTTATAATGTAAATAATATAATGTCGATGTTTTGCAATTAGACGAATCGTCTAACTCACCTAGATTTGGGTCATGTCCGGTTGAATTGCTACACTGTGATCTTTAATTGGGGAGGTAAGACCAATCTCTAACAAAGTAACGATCCCTGTCAAAAGTTAATTAGGAAATTAAGAATTAGAATTTAGGAGTAAAAACTAGATGATTTGCTAAGAACCTGGAGGCTGGAGTCGGTCAATCGATCACGGACTGATCCGACGAGTCGACGAGTCTGAAAATTAAGAGAGGAAGCTAGGACGGCAACGACAGCGGCTCTGATGAGGCAAAGGCGACCACCGCCGAGACCATCGTCTCCTTTTTTTTCGTCTCCTGACTAGCGGCGTCGACGGAATTGCTGTTGGTTTCCCGATCGAGGCGATCCCGATTGACTGGTATAGCGATCTTTTTTTTTTTGGAACCCACGATCCCGTTTCCATCGCTAGAGAGCAGTTTCCTTTTTTCTTTGGGAAAAGATCGATCTTTTTTTAGGAATTGGGAAAGATTGATCGAGTCAAGCACGAGCTGACGAGCTCCAGTACTCGATGGCCTCTTCTCAGGCCCAGCTCCAACTCCTAGCGGCCTAGTGCGGCAGCTGCTACGCATTTTTTTTTCTTTCAAAAATACTAGGCCTATATAAGAAACATTGGCCCCCCCAAAATATGAGCCCTGTGCAGGCCGCACATCTGGTACCACTATGGGCCCGGCCCTGGGTGAGACATTAACCATCCAGTATGTAGGTTCTGCTGCTCACAGCAAGGTTAGCATCTTGTTATATCTGTGACTCCCGAGTAACATAATCTGCATAACACAAATCTTGAAATGGCGCTTTTTTGAACTAAAACTTTGTATCCATACCCTGGAAGGTGTGCAGTTGTGTACTACTATTTTAATGTATTCTTTACAACCTTTGGAGTAGTTCTAATTTCCCCAAGTAGTTCTAAAGTTTTAATTGTCGCATCGCTCTTCCCTTTTCTATCATTTGATATGTACATCTACTTTCCCCTCCCTGCTATTGTGTTCGGCTATTTAGCCACACATTTAAGTCAAATAAACATTAAGGCCACCTGTCACCTGAAGATAGGACTCTGAAAGAGCAGTTGCTAGCTACTATCAAGGGTCAGGTCTGTCGTACTTGTGAATTTAGCAAAGGTCAGGCGTACCAGGACAGTTGATACCAAATATCAAACGTTTGCTCTAACAGGTCTTCCTATGATAAAATGAACTTCCTAAATCAATTGGTACATGCAGCTTTGCTCTTTGGAAACGAGTTTACCAGTAGAGGTTGTTAACAGGGAGAGCACATCTGCCACCCAAGCACCTTGAGTGTATTTTCTGAAAATGTAAAGCTTGAGTGTTTGTATCTGAAATTTTTATGACCAAAATAGTAGGCATTTCTTACTGATTATAGTTTTTGACAAAAGGCCGATAATTGATTTTTATTTTAAGTATTTGCTGTTGTAATCTTGAATATCTTTATTTCAGAATGATTTGTTGGTAGCCAGTCAATTCAGTAGTCAACACAAATCCAACTTGGTATTTTGAATGCTCAGTGTAAATCTTCCATTGTAAGGGAAACTCTAACCGTTCTACTCCACTAAGCTTTGCTCGGACCTAGCCGAACTCCTTAATTTAACGGAGTAAAAATCAAATTTGCAAACTTCAATCTAGTCTCAACCGAAATTTGCATACTGATGAGGACATCAATACCATTGTTACACCCACAGCCCCTGCTGCTATACACACTGAACCGATTACTAGAGCTCGCGCACGCCAATTGAATTATCAGGTACTTTCGTTTCTTGGTAACGATTCTAATGTTCATGAGAATATGATGCTGCCTAAATTGGATACATTTGTTTTGCTTACAAATGAAGGGCCTAGCTTGGACAAGAAAGATGAACCTTGGAGCAAGTTCAAGCATGGAGATGATGGCATGCGCAAGGGGAACAAGAACGGAGTTACAAGTGATGATTCCAGGACTCTGAAGCCACCATAATGAATGCATGAAGCATGGGACGAAATATACAAGATGCCACTTCATAAATTTCGTCCAGAGGCTATTTTAGGTGTTGCGTCACCTTATTATTGGGCCAGGCCCATGTATTTTCGAAGTACTTAAGTATAGCCTGTTTTTAGAGTCCGTATGTCTGGGGAAACAAGAGTTAGGGTTTGTTTCCGACCCCTCCACCAAGGGCCACGAAATTCCCCCTCTCTCCTTCATATATACAGCCCTTAGGGCATCGTTTAGGCTTTGGGTTTTGTTTAGATTAAAAGTTCGTCATAGCTGCAACTTCTCGTACTTCGTTTGTGTCCAACGACCAGACCAAGACGTCACAGAACCCCACCTTGATCAATAAAGCTTTCATCTTATATTCGCAATATCCAGATTGCAATCTCAGTTTCTTGCTTGTTCTTCGTTTGCTTGCAGGAAACAGACCCTCGTGGTCAGGTTGATCGTGCTTCGGCGTGGTCAATAACCCCTCGGAAGTTGGTTTAGCGATTGCTAAGGCGCGACGTCTCGCACGTTCGTAGTCGGATCGTCAAGGTCGACTCCCCCAGAAACGATAGCCACCATCTCATCGAAACATCGGGACACCTTTGCCTCTATCAAGTGGTATCAGAGTTTTAGGTTGCTCGGTGAGATTTTACAGTTTTTCGTAGATTAGATCGAGTCTGTTCTTCATACCTAGAGTCCACGAAAAAGCCAAAAAAAATTAGGGTTAGTTCGTCCTATCCGAACCAATCTGAGCCTTTGCATAATCTTTTCTGCATTTGCTTTGTTGAATTTGTGGTTGCATCGTCGTGTCAAGTTGCTGGTCTTAGCGTCTAATCCTTTAGAGTTTCGAGTTCTGTTCACAGGTTGTCACGCCGCCGCCGCACCATCGTCATCATCATTACCATATACCACCACCCCACCATATACATCGCTGCTGCCATATACAACCACCAATCCGAGTCCACATATACCATCGCCATATACCACCACCAATCCGAGTCCAGATATACCATCGCCATATACCACCACCAATCCGAGTCCAGATATACCACCACAGCCCGAGTTCCACCAGATTCGTCTCCGCCACCAGTCCCAGTCCGTGTCCAGTATTTGTTGCTTTGTTTTCGAGTTCCAGATCACGCCATACTCCGAGTCGTGACAGAGTAGGACTCCTGAGATTCCGTGCTACCCGCAGAAGAAAAATAGTTCCAAACTCAAAAAAAACTAAGTCTGGAAAATTCTGGCTAGGCGGTTTTTAGACCATTTGTAGACTTTTTCGAAAAAAAATTGTTGCGGAGCAAAAAAAAAGAGGAAAAAAATAGTGCAAAAAAAAGTGAAAAAAAGAGAGAAAAATTCAGAGTGTGCTCCTCCATTGTTTACGTGCAGCGCCGTGATTTTGTTAGTGTTCTAGGCTCGCGTCTCTAGCACGGTCTAGCCTAGGACCAGCACAGTACCGTCGTTGAGCGTTTATTCAACTTTGCATCTCTGAATTGATTATTGCTGACTACCATATTATAAGCCTTCCCAGCTCCACATACATCTACGTCGTGCGTTTGACTCTCCCTGGTAATCGCTCTATCCAAGCTTTGAGAGTTTTGACTACGACGGTTGCCGATCACCGCCTGCTGCTGGGTAAGAACTGGTAAAAATTTGAGATTGGCTTGACGGATTTGTGACACCACCACCACCTCTTGTTAGTATTCTGTAGGACCATATTCTTGTGTGTTTCTATTGTTGCTAACCATGGCAGGATCACAAGCCGACGAGACTGACTGGGAGAACATGACGAATAAGGAGTTGCATGATAAATTTCAGCAAATGATGAGTGGACAGGTGCAAGATGTGTTAAACAGATTTGAAGAGGCCATGGAGAAGATAGATGGCATGGAGAATACATTCGAAACAAAGCTCGATAATAGGTTTAATGAATTGCTCGCGCGTCTTCCACCACCACCACCGGCTGCACCTAACGCACCTCTACAACAACAACAACAACAACAACAACAACAACAACAACGACTACCTACACATCGTGAAACAGCCCTCCGCCGAGCGAGCCGTCTCCCTCTTGCACCTGGCCAAACTGTTGGTGCTGTTGTTGATACTTCTGTGGCTCCTGCTGTTGATGCGGAGGAGGATGATTTTGCCGGCGATTACGAGGATGAGGTTGATCAAAATCAGAACTACGTGCCACCACCAGCACAGCAACCAGCAGGTCGTCCACATGCAAATAATGGCAATGGTAGGGCTCACCCTCAGGTACGAGATCATGACCATCTCCCTAAACTAAAATTGAATATTCCACCATTTGAGGGTAGATATGTTCCTGATATATATCTTACTTGGGAGTTAGAAACTGAACAACGATTTACATGTTTACAATATCCCGAGGAGAGACGTGTTCCTGCTGCTGTTTGTGCATTCACTAGTTTTGCATGTGTTTGGTGGTCTGAGCATTGTAGATTATATCCTATTCCTGCTACTTGGGCTGCTTTGAAAACTGCTATGCGTACTCGTTGGGTTCCACCATATTATCAACGTGAATTACTTCAAAAATTGCAGCGTTTAAGACAAGGAAAAAATTATGTAGAAGAATATTATCAGGAATTACAAACTAGCATGATTAGATGTGGTATTGTCGAGGAGAATGAAGCTATGCTTGCACGTTTTATGGGTGGATTAAATAGAGAGATTCAGACCATCCTAGAGTATAAGGAGTATAATAATATCACTCGTTTATTCCATCTTGCTTGTAAAGCTGAACGTGAAGTGCAGGATCGACAGGCATTGGCGCGAACTAACTTTTCTGCAGGTCGATCTTCATCATGGACACCACATGCATCCTCTACTTCCACTCCACCAGCACCTCCATCAGGTGCCACCTCCAGCCGTGATACAAGAAAGCAGGCACAACCACCACTATCTGCCAAGAGCACACCTGCTGGACCTGCGTAGAGCTCTTCTTCTTCCATGGCATCAACAGGGCACACAAGTGATATTATTTGTCGTCGTTGTAAGGGAAGAGGACATTTTTCGAGAGAATGCCAATCTCAGAGTGTGATGATTGCTACTGAGGATGGTGGGTATGAGTCCGCTAGTGACTATGATGAGGAGACTTTGGCTCTTATTACACGTGAAGAACACGGTGCAGATGATTCTGATCATGAGACGCAATACATGGCTGCTGAAGATGCTGACAGGTATGAATGTTTAGTTGCTCAACGTGTTTTGAGTGTGCAGGTTACACAAGCTGAGCAAAATCAGAGGCATAATTTGTTCCATACAAAGGGAGTTGTGAAGGAACGTTCTGTTCGTGTCATCATAGATGGAGGGAGCTGCAATAACTTGGCTAGCATGGAGATGGTGGAGAAGCTATCTCTCACCACAAGACCACATCCACATCCTTACTACATCCAATGTTTCAACAACCGCGGCAAGGTTAAGGTAACACGTACTGTTCGTGTGCATTTTAGTATCTCTACATATGCTGATTATGTTGATTGTGATGTGGTACCTATGCAAGCATGTTCCTTATTACTTGGTAGACCATGGCAATTTGATAAAAATTCTGTACACCATGGTAGAAACAATCAGTATACTCTTGTTCATAAGGATAAAAATATTACTTTGCTTCCTATGACTCCTGATTCCATTTTGAAAGATGATATTAATAGAGCTAATAAAGCAAAACAGGAGAAAAATAAGAGTGAAAATCAGATTGTGGGAATTTGAGCAACAAATGCAGCCTAATAATAATAAACAATCTAGTGTTGCTTCTGAAATTAAATTGAAAAGTGCATGTTTACTTGCCACCAAATCTGATATTGATGATCTAGATTTTAGCAAATCTGTTTGCTATGCTTTTGTGTGCAAAGAGGCATTATTTTCATTCAAGGATGTGCCTTCCTCTTTGCCTCCTGCTGTCACTAGCATTTTGCAGGAGTTCGCTGACGTCTTTCCACAAGACGTGCCACCGGGATTACCACCTATTCGAGGGATTGAGCATCAAATTGACTTAATTCCCGGTGCATCATTACCCAACCGTGCACCATACCGTACCAATCTAGAGGAGGTGAAGGAGATTATGCGTCAAGTACAAGAACTGCTCGACAAAGGTTATATACGCGAATCCCTTAGTCCTTGTGCTGTTCCTATCATTTTAGTGCCGAAAAAGAATGGTACGTCGCGTATGTGTGTTGATTGTAGAGGCATTAATAATATTACTATTCGTTATCGTCATCCTATTCCTAGGCTAGATGATATGCTTGATGAATTGAGTGGCTCTACAATATTCTCCAAAGTTGATTTGCGTAGTGGATACCATCAAATTCATATGAAATTGGGAGATGAATGGAAAACAGCATTTAAAACTAAGTTTGGATTATATGAGTGGTTAGTCATGCCTTTTGGGTTAACTAATGCACCTAGTACTTTCATGAGGTTAATGAACGAAGTTTTACGTGCTTTCATTGGACGATTTGTGGTAGTTTACTTTGATGACATATTGATTTATAGCAAATCTTTGGAGGAACATTTGGAACATTTACGTGCTATTTTTATTGCTCTACGTGATGCACGTTTGTTTGGTAACCTTGGAAAGTGCACCTTTTGCACCGACCGAGTATCTTTTCTTGGCTATGTTGTTACTGTTGGAAATATGCCCTACAAGCAATAATAAATTGGTTATTATTATATTTCCTTGTTCATGATAATCGTTTATTATCCATGCTAGAATTGTATTGATAGGAAACTCAGATACATGTGTGGATACATAGACAACACCATGTCCCTAGTAAGCCTCTAGTTGACTAGCTCGTTGATCAATAGATGGTTACGGTTTCCTGACCATGGACATTGGATGTCATTGATAACGGGATCACATCATTAGGAGAATGATGTGATGGACAAAGACCCAATCCTAAGCCTAGCACAAGATCATGTAGTTCGTATGCTAAAGCTTTTCTAATGTCAAGTATCATTTCCTTAGACCATGAGATTGTGCAACTCCCGGATACCGTAGGAGTGCTTTGGGTGTGCCAAACGTCACAACGTAACTGGGTGGCTATAAAGGTACACTACAGGTATCTCCGAAAGTGTCTGTTGGGTTGGCACGAATCGAGACTGGGATTTGTCACTCCGTGTAAACGGAGAGGTATCTCTGGGCCCACTCGGTAAGACATCATCATAATGTGCACAATGTGATCAAGGAGTTGATCACGGGATGATGTGTTACGAAACGAGTAAAGAGACTTGCCGGTAACGATATTGAACAAGGTATCGGGATACCGACGATCGAATCTCGGGCAAGTATCGTACCGCTAGACAAAGGGAATTGTATACGGGATTGATTAAGTCCTTGACATCATGGTTCATCCGATGAGATCATCGTGGAACATGTGGGAGCCAACATGGGTATCCAGATCCCGCTGTTGGTTATTAACCGGAGAGTCATCTTGGTCATGTCTACATGTCTCCCGAACCCGTAGGGTCTACACACTTAAGGTTCGGTGACGCTAGGGTTATAGGGATATGTATATTCAGTAACCCGAATGTTGTTCGGAGTCCCGGATGAGATCCCGGATGTCACGAGGAGTTCCGGAATGGTTCGGAGGTAAAGAATTATATATAGGAAGTGCTATTTCGGCCATCGGGACAAGTTTCGGGGTCACCGGTATTGTACCGGGACCACCGAAAGGGTCCCGGGGGTCCACCGGGTGGGGCCACCTGCCCCGGGGGGCCACATGGGCTGTAGGGGGTGCGCCTTGGCCTACATGGGCCAAGGGCACCAGCCCCAAGAGGCCCATGCGCCAAGAGATAAAAAAGAGGAAGAGTCCTCAAAGGGGAAGGCACCCCCTAGGTGCCTTGGGGAGGAGGGATTCCTCCCTTGGCCGCCGCCCCCCTAGGAGATTGCATCTCCTAGGGACGGCGCCCCCCTAGGCTCCCTATATATAGTGGGGGAAGGAGGGCCTCCCACTCACGCCTTTGGTGCCTCCCTCTCCCTCTCCAACACATCCTCCTCCTCCATAGTGCTTGGCGAAGCCCTGCCGGAGTACTGCAGCTCCATCACCACCACGCCGTCGTGCTGCTGCTGGAGCCATCTCCATCAACCTCTCCTCCCCTCTTGCTGGATCAAGAAGGAGGAGACGTCGCTGCTCCGTACGTGTGTTGAACGCGGAGGTGCCGTCCGTTCGGCGCTAGGATCATCGGTGATTTGGATCACGACGAGTACGACTCCATCAACCCCGTTCTCTTGAACGCTTCCGCGCGCGATCTACAAGGGTATGTAGATCCACTCCTCCCTCGTTGCTAGATGACTCCATAGATAGATCTTGGTGACACGTAGGAAAATTTTGAATTTATGCTACGTTCCCCAACAGGGCTCCATCACCACTTGTGCGTACGGCATGGACACGGACGGTCGCACACACTTCAACTCGGTTGGGTGGAAGAGCTTCCTCGTCGGCAAGAATCTTCATGTTGGACAAGCAATCCTAATTACTATTAGGAACACCCACCACCCAGGCTTGAGGATGATGGTCGTCATCGATATCATCTAGAACTACATATGCTTGTGAGATCTATCCATGCATGCGTGTGGATTCTGAACCATATATATATGCTAGTATGACTACCTAGTAGACTTATCAACTATGATCTATTCATGCATTGTTGACTACTATATATGAGTTTGTGAGATTGTGTGGTTATATTAAATGTGGTATTTGTCGTTAATGCTTGTGAGATGGTTTTGTGAACTTAGTTTATTTGCACTGGACTTGTCTTGATTTCCATGAATATTGCCTCCGACTCTTTTTTTATTTTTAATTTCTATTTACCTAGTTGTAGCGCGGGGAGAAAATAGGGCGCTACTACTATGTGATCATAGTAGTAGCATTGGTAGAGAAAGAGGCACTACTACTAAGTATTTTAGCTACAGCGCTTGTTTAGAAACGCGCTACTGCTAAATAATAGCTGTAGCGCCCTAGCAGTAGCGCTACTGCTATGTAAAAAACCAGCACCACTAGTAAGGTTTTCTCTAGTAGTGCTCTGGTGTGGGCGAACCGTCGTCGCGCACTGTTCTTTCTTTGCCGTCGTCTCCGCCCGTCGCGGTCACCGTTCTTGTCGCGTGGTTACGGCGGCCCCTGCCCCGGCCGCCGCGCTTGTTGCCTGCTCTTACGGTGGTCCTTCTTTAGCGTCGACTACGCTTCCCCGTCTGCGATATCATCGTTGCCTACTAGTTGCCTTCATGGGTTCCCTGTTTCCCTTTCCCGTTTCTCTTTTTGTTCCCATTATATTTCCGGGATATGGAGATTTATGGGGTAGTTACGGGTGGGGACTACCAACACTCTCACATGTCAAGTTTCAACTTGGTTTTGTGGGATTAGTTCTTGATAACCATTGTGTTCCTTGCAGTTATGGCTTGTCCTTTTTGCCGTATGCCTGGTGGCCCATGTTCTTCTGTTGATTCTTCTGTAGATGGGTTCAGTGTTGTCCTGGATCGGCGTTGTTGGAGGCGTGTTGTAAGAATATCATTTTATAATTGTTCAATTTTTGGCACACACGCTTATTTCTTTTGGTGCTGCCCATGCTGTTTAAGTTTTGATTATGACCCTTGTTTTGATTTGTTGTGCAGTATGTTCCTTGCAGTGTTAGAGCTCATCTTGCTCGTTACATCGAGGAGTGTAGGGCTTTAGCCATAAGGAGGGGTGACGAAGATACTGATCTTGCTCTTCAGTGCAATGAGGGTTATTTGTATGGTGTTATTTCACCTGTATGAAATGATTTCTCAAAGATTTTGTTGAATTACTGAATCCACACTTTTAACGTGGCATTGCGATTCACTCTAGACAGTTATATTACCCACATACAATGATGGCCATGGACTCCTGCATGTGTGTTTGGACTTGGAAGATGGAACTCAATAGAATCTATCTCTTGAATCACACAATCATTCTGTAGGGGACCATTTAATTTTTTACTAGTGGTTGTTATTCAATTTTGTAATATAGATAGTAGGCGACATTGCAGAAGTCAATATGATTTATAATATGCTTGTTTTATTAGTTACATAATAATTTCAACATGCATGCCTTATGTCAGCTTCTTTCCTTATCTAGTCATTTTCATTTGTCTTGCCATTGGTCACTTCATTTTTTTTCTTGCAGTTAACTAAGTCGTGTACTTGTACTGGGTAGGTTTTGCCGCGAAAGTTACTTTTTTAGCAATCATGTGCTACAAATTTATGCAACAATGTGAGTATCCAATGGTTATCTGTTGTGTGCTAGGGTTAGGGGGTATTTATTGATTGGTGGCAACTTTTTGACAAATAATACATGGACCAAGAAGTGAGAACCACAATGACATTTTTGTTAGAGGCAGTTGTATTGTTGTAGGGACTCATATTGGCCTTCAGCCCATGGAATGAGGGAATGGATCAAGTTACTATATTTAACAATTTCTACTTTGAAATAATGCGCCGGGTGTAGTGCTTAAACCTTTTAAGTAATAATTAAACCACCCTCTATAAAAAAAATTCTACATTGATATACTGTCTGATTTAAGTCAAGAGCAGTGTTCAAGTAAAAGCTAATTGTGTACAGAATATGTTGGACATCAGCTCATCAAGCAATGTTGCTGTTAATGAAAGAGCAACACCTTCCAGTTTCTTCACTTAAAGTTCCTTGACGGCCGTTATTGTAATGCTGATCCGAGTCCAACTTCCACCGAGGAGGTCCGCCTTGTTGAAGCTGGAAATGACCCAAGAACCTGCATTTTAAGAAAACACAACAAATAAATCCTGTGTGAAATAATATTAGACCAATGTCGGCTTTTTCGATTGGTTTTGTGAGCGTGATTTTTGCAGACATGAAGAAGCTCACACATTTATAGCATCCTGCTTCTCAGGATCTGTGTAGCCATTATTGTAGTAACGATGAAGAATTCGAGGAACTCCTAGGATTGGGTTGCTGCCTTCCACTGCCCTCTTTGCTCACAGAAGATCTGTGGCATGTTAGGGCAACTCTAACCGATCCCAATAACCTGTTAGAGGAGTAAAAATCTGGTTTTACTCCTCTAACCGGGACCAAGCCGATCCGCAATACTCCATGGTGGAGGATAAATTATCATGAGCCGCCTTCGCCGCCTCTATTTTTACTCCACCGCTCGGCGGCTGAGTAAAAATACGCCATTTCTCATCTTCATCCCCGCCTCCTCTGCCTCTTCTCCTTCCCGATCCCCACCGCCGGCGACTCTCCCCGCTGTTCCCCGACGCCCCATCCTCCCAATGGCCGGATCCCATTTCCGCCACTTCTCGCTCCCGATCTGCAACGCGGATCCGTGCCACCATACCTGTGTTTTGTCTTCAAGTGGCACGCCCTCAAGCTGCCACCTCCCCGCCGATGCGACCATAGAGGAAATATCTTGGCATCCGCTAGCGAGCGTGTGGGACATGGGTGGTGAGATCACTGACCGGGAGATCCACAAGAGGAAGTCGATCGGGTCATTCCACATGGCGGAGCTCGCCGCCATGGAATATGAACGATGGCAGGTGCGGTTCCCTAACGTGAAGGCTCGGCTCAAATTCCCATGGGGGACATCACTCGCCTACCTCGTCCTGCCGCAACCGGGGGTGGTGGATGCGGCGACGTCTCAGGAGGACTCGGAGGCGTGGGAGCTCATCACGGTAGAGGCTGCCGCCGAGGAGTACATAGCGGACCTCCGCTGCTAGTACCCCGAGCTCGTGTAGGCCGAGCGGGCGGTCAATGGTGAGTTCATCGTCATCTCCGACAACGAGGAGCAAGGCGGCGATGGTGGCGGCAAGGAGGAGAAGGAGTTCGACGTTGAGGAGGGGCGGTGCACATCTTCACCGGCTCCGTGACGAAGGCACCAGCCCGAACCCAATGGGCGGTGGAATGTCGAGACAAGATTGGCTCGACCTCTACCATGGCGATGATGATGAATAGTAGTTTAGTTTAGGGTTTAAGTTTAAATTTAAGTTTAAATTTTGATTGTCAAGACAATGTGTTCGGCTAGGTTGAAGGTATGTGATAGAGGCAAAGGTGTCCCGATGTTTCGATGAGATGGTGGCTATCGTTTCTGGGGGAGTCGACCTTGACGATCCGACTACGAACGTGCGAGACGTCGCGCCTTAGCAATCGCTAAACCAACTTCCAAGGGGTTATTGACCACGCCGGAGCACGATCAACCTGACCACGAGGGTCTGTTTCCTGCAAGCAAACGAAGAACAAGCAAGAAACTGAGATTGCAATCTGGATATTGTGAATATAAGATGAAAGCTTTATTGATCAAGGTGGGGTTCTGTGACGTCTTGGTCTGGTCGTTGGACACAAATGAAGTACGAGAAGTTGCAGCTATGGCGAACTTTTAATCTAAACAAAACCCAAAGCCTAAACGATGCCCTAAGGGCTGTATATATGGAGGAGAGAGGGGGAATTTCGTGGCCCTTGGTGGAGGGGTCGGAAACCAACCCTAACTCTTGTTTCCCCACACATACGGACTCTAAAAACAGCCTATACTTAAGTACTTCGAAAATACATGGGCCTGGCCCAATAATAAGGTGACGCAACACCTAAAATAGTCTCTGGACGAAATTTATGAAGTGGCATCTTGTATATTTTGTCCCATACTTCATGCATTCATTATGGTGGCTTCAGAATCCTGGAATCATCACTTGTAACTCCGTTCTTGTTCCCCTTGCGCATGCCATCATCTCCATGCTTGAACTTGCCCCAAGGTTCATCTTTCTTGTCCAAGCTAGGCCCTTCATTTGTAAGCAAAACAAATGTATCCAATTTAGGCAGCATCATATTCTCATGAACATTAGAATCGTTACCAAGAAATGAAAGTACCTGATAATTCAATTGGTGTGCGCGAGCTCTAGTAATCGGTCCAGTGTGTATAGCAGCAGGGGCTGTGGGTGTAACAATGGTATTGATGTCCTCATCATCCTCCCCTTCTTGAAATGAAGTCGTCCTCGACGAAAGTTCATTGTCCTCACCCAAATAAGGCTTCAAATCTGCAATGTTAAAAGTGGGACTAACCCCAAAATCTGCAGGCAACTCAAGTTTATATGCATTATCATTTATTTTCTCTAACACCTTAAAAGGACCATCAGCACGTGGCATTAGCTTTGATTTGCGCAAATTAGGAAATCTATCCTTACGCAAATGTAACCAAACAAGATCTCCAGGTGCAAACACAACATGTTTTCTACCCTTATCTCCAGCAAGTTTATATTTAGCATTCATACGCTCAATGTTTTCCTTAGTTAACTCATGCATTTTTAAAATAAATTCAGCACGTTCTTTAGCATCAAAATTAACCTTCTCTGAAGATGGAAGAGGCAACAAATCAATAGGTGCACGAGGTAGGAAACCATACACAATTTCAAAAGGGCACATCTTAGTAGTAGAATGCAATGAACGATTATAAGCAAATTCAATATGAGGGAAGCATTCTTCCCACATTTTCTTGTTATTCTTCAAAACAGCCCTAAGCATAGTAGACAATGTTCTATTGACTACTTCAGTTTGTCCATCAGTTTGGGGGTGACAAGTAGTACTAAAAAGCAGCTTAGTCCCTTGCTTAGCCCATAAACATCTCCAAAAGTGGCTAAGAAATTTAGTATCACGATCTGAAACAATAGTATTTGGCACACCATGTAAGCGAATAATTTCATGAAAGAACAAATCAGCAACATTAACAGCATCATCGCTTTTATGACATGGTATAAAGTGTGCCATTTTTCAGAACCTATCCACGACAACAAATATGCTATCCCTCCCCTTCTTTGTTCGAGGTAAACCTAAAACAAAGTCCGTAGATATATCCTCCCAAGGAACACTAGGTACAGGCAAAGGCATATATAAACCATGAGGATTGAGTCGTGACTTAGCTCTTTGACATGTAGTGCAGCAAGCAACAAAACGCTCAACATCCCCTCTCATCTTTGGCCAAAAGAAATGTGTAGCAAGTATATCCTCCGTCTTCTTGACGCCAAAGTGTCCCATTAATCCTCCTCCATGCGCCTCCTGCAACAACAAAAGACGAACGGAGCTAGCTGGAATGCATAGCTTGTTAGCACGAAACACAAATCCATCGTTAAGAACGAACTTGTTCCAAGTTCTCCCTTCCTTACAATTCTGCAATACATCTTTAAATTCAGCATCATGAACATATTGATCTTTGATGGTCTCCAAACCAAATATTTTAATGTCAAGTTGTGAAAGCATAGTATAACAGCGAGACAAGGCATCAGCAATAACATTTTCTTTACCCTTCTTGTGTTTAATGACATAAGGGAAAGTCTCAATGAATTCAACCCATTTAGCATGTCTACGGTTCGATTTTGCTTGACTTTTAATGTGTTTCATGTTGGGGAACGTAGTAATTTCAAAAAAATTCCTACGCACACGCAAGATCATGGTGATGCATAGCAACGAGAGGGGAGAGTGTGATCTACGTACCCTTGTAGATCGACAACGGAAGCGTTTGGTTGATGTAGTCGTACGTCTCCACGGCCCGACCGATCAAGCACCGAAACTACGGCACCTCCGAGTTCTAGCACACGTTCAGCTCGATGACGATCCTCGGGCTCCAATCCAGCAAAGCGTTAGGGAAGAGTTCCGTCAGCACAACGGCGTGGTGACGATCTTGATGTACTACCGTCGCAGGGCTTCGCCTAAGCACCGCTACAATATGACCGAGGTGGAATATGGTGGAGGGGGGCACCTCACACGGCTAAGGAATGATCACGAAGATCAACTTGTGTCTAGGGGTGCCCCCTTGCCCCCGTATATAAAGGAGCAAGGGGAGGAGGCCGGCCGGCCCTATAGGCGCGCCAGGAGGAGTCCTCCTCCTAGTAGGAGTAGGACTCCTACTAGGAGGGGGAAAGAAGTGGGGAGGGAGAGGGAAAGGGGGGCGCCGCCCCCCCTCTCCTAGTCCAATTCGGACCAGGGGGGAGGAGGCGTGCGGCCCACCTCTGGCAGCCCCTCTCTCTCTCCACTAAGGCCCATATGGCCCATTACTTCTCCCGGGGGGGTTCCGGTAACCCTCCGGCTCTCCGGTTTTCTCCGAAATCACCCGGAACACTTCCGGTGTCCGAATATAGCCGTCCAATATATCAATCTTTATGTCTCGACCATTTCGAGACTCCTCGTCATGTCTGTGATCACATCCGGGACTCCGAACTAACTTCGGTACATCAAAACTCATAAACTCATAATATAACTGTCATCGAAACCCTAAGCGTGCGGATCCTATGGGTTCGAGAACAATGTAGACATGACCGAGACACGTCTCCGGTCAATAACCAATAGCGGAACCTGGATGCTCATATTGGCTCCTACATATTCTACGAAGATCTTTATCGGTCAGACCGCATAACAACATACATTGTTCCCTTTGTCATCGGTATGTTACTTGCCCGAGATTCGATCATCGGTATCTCAATACCTAGTTCAATCTCGTTACCGGCAAGTCTCTTTACTCGTTTCGTAATACATCATCTCGCAACTAACTCATTAGTTGCAATGCTTGCAAGGCTTATGTGATGTGCATTACCGAGAGGGCCCAGAGATACCTCTCCGACAATCGGAGTGACAAATGCTAATCTCAAAATACGCCAACCCAACATGTACCTTTGGAGACACCTGTAGAGCACCTTTATAATCACCCATTTACGTTGTGACGTTTGGTAGCACACAAAGTGTTCCTCGGCAAACGGGAGTTGCATAATCTCATAGTCATAGGAACATGTATAAGTCATGAAGAAAGCAATAGCAACATACTAAACAATCGGGTGCTAAGCTAATGGAATGGGTCATGTCAATCAGATCATTCACCTAATGATGTGATCTCGTTAATCAAATAACAACTCCTTGTTCATGGTTAGGAAACATAACCATCTTTGATTAATGAGCTAGTCAAGTAGAGGCATACTAGTGACACTCTGTTTGTCTATGTATTCACACATGTATTATGTTTCCGGTTAATACAGTTCTAGCATGAATAATAAACATTTATCATGATATAAGGAAATAAATAATAACTTTATTATTGCCTCTAGGGCATATTTCCTTCGGTCTCCCACTTGCACTAGGGTCAATAATCTAGATTACACAGTAATGATTCTAACACCCATGGAGCCTTGGTGCTGATCATGCTTTGCTCGTGGAAGAGGCTTAGTCAACGGGTCTGCAACATTCAGATCCGTATGTATCTTGCAAATCTCTATGTCTCCCACCTGGACTAGATCCCTGATGGAATTGAAGCGTCTCTTGATGTGCTTGGTTCTCTTGTGAAATCTGGATTCCTTTGCCAAGGCAATTGCACCAATATTGTCACAAAAGATTTTCATTGGACCCGATGCACTAGGTATGACACCTAGATCGGATATGAACTCCTTCATCCAGACTCCTTCATTTGTTGCTTCCGAAGCAGCTATGTACTCCGCTTCACATGTAGATCCCGCTATAACGCTTTGTTTAGAACTGCACCAACTGACAGCTCCACCGTTTAATGTAAACACGTATCCGGTTTGTGATTTAGAATCATCCGGATCAGTGTCAAAGCTTGCATCAACGTAACCTTTTACGATGAGCTCTTTGTCACCTCCATATATGAGAAACATATCCTTAGTCCTTTTCAGGTATTTCAGGATGTTCTTGACCGCTGTCCAGTGATCCACTCCTGGATTACTTTGGTACCTCCCTGCTAGACTTATAGCAAGGCACACATCAGGTCTGGTACACAGCATTGCATACATGATAGAGCCTATGGCTGAAGCATAGGGAACATCTTTCATATTCTCTCTATCTTTTGCAGTGGTCAGGCATTGAGTCTTACTCAACTTCACACCTTGTAACAGAGGCAAGAACCCTTTCTTTGCTTGATCCATTTTGAACTTCTTCAAAACTTTGTCAAGGTATGTGGTTTGTGAAAGTCCAATTAAGCGTCTTGATCTATCTCTATAGATCTTAATGCCTAATATGTAAGCAGCTTCACCGAGGTCTTTCATTGAAAAACTCTTATTCAAGTATCCCTTTATGCTATCCAGAAATTCTATATCATTTCCAATTAGTAATATGTCATCCACATATAATATCAGAAATGCTACAGAGCTCCCACTCACTTTCTTGTAAATACAGGCTTCTCCAAAAGTCTGTATAAAACCAAATGCTTTGATCACACTATCAAAGCGTTTATTCCAACTCCGAGAGGCTTACACCAGTCCATAAATGGATCGCTGGAGCTTGCACACTTTGTTAGCTCCCTTTGAATCGACAAAACCTTCTGGTTGCATCATATACAACTCTTCTTCCAGAAATCCATTCAGGAATGCAGTTTTGACATCCATCTGCCAAATTTCATAATCATAAAATGCGGCAATTGCTAACATGATTCGGACAGACTTAAGCATCGCTACGGGTGAGAAGGTCTCATCGTAGTCAATCCCTTGAACTTGCCGAAAACCTTTTGCGACAAGTTGAGCTTTGTAGACAGTAATATTACCGTCAGCGCCAGTCTTCTTCTTGAAGATCCATTTATTCTCAATTGCTTGCCGATCATCGGGCAAGTCAACCAAAGTCCATACTTTGTTCTCCTACATGGATCCCATCTCAGATTTCATGGCTTCAAGCCATTTTGCGGAATCTGGGATCACCATCGCTTCTTCATAGTTCGTAGGTCCATCATGATCTAGTAGCATGACTTCCAGAACAGGATTACCGTACCACTCTGGCGCGGATCTCACTCTGGTTGATCTACGAGGTTCAGTAGTATCTTGTTCTGAAGTTTCATGATCATCATCATTAGCTTCCTCACTAATTGGTGTAGGTGTCACAAAAACCGGTTTCTGTAATGTACTACTTTCCAATAAGGGAGCAGGTACAGTTACCTCATCAAGTTCTACTTTCCTCCCACTCACTTCTTTCGAGAGAAACTCCTTCTCTAGAAAGTTTCCGAATTTAGCAACAAAAGTCTTGCCTTCGGATCTGTGATAGAAGGTGTATCCAATAGTTTCCTTTGGATATCCTATGAAGACACATTTCTCCGATTTGGGTTCGAGCTTATCAGGTTGAAGCTTTTTCACATAAGCATCGCAGCCCCAAACTTTCAGAAACGACAACTTTGGTTTTTTGCCAAACCATAGTTCATAAGGCGTCGTCTAAACGGATTTTGATGGTGCCCTATTTAACGTGAATGCGGCCGTCTCTAGAGCGTGTCCCCAAAACGATAGCGGTAAATCAGTAAGAGACATCATAGATCGCACCATATCTAGTAAAGTACGATTACAATGTTTGGACACACCATTACACTGTGGTGTTCCGGGTGGCGTGAGTTGCGAAACTATTCCACAATTTTTCAAATGTACACCAAACTCGTAACTCAAATATTCTCCTCCACGATCAGATCGTAGAAACTTTATTTTCTTGTTACGATGATTTTCAACTTCACTCTGAAATTCTTTGAACTTTTCAAATGTTTCAGACTTATGTTTCGTTAAGTAGATATACCCATATCTGCTTAAGTCATCTGTGAAGGTGAGAAAATAACGATATCCGCCATGAGCCTCAATATTCATCGGACCACATACATCTGTATGTATGATTTCCAATAAATCTGTTGCTCTCTCCATAGTACCGGAGAATGGTGTTTTAGTCATCTTGCCCATGAGGCGCGGTTCGCAAGTACCAAGTGATTCATAATCAAGTGGTTCCAGAAGTCCATCAATATGGAGTTTCTTCATGCGCTTTACACCGATATGACCTAAACGGCAGTGCCACAAATAAGTTGCACTATCATTATCAACTCTGCATCTTTTGGCTTCAACACTATGAATATGTGTGTCACTACTATCGAGATTCAATAAAAATAGACCACTCTTTAAGGGTGCATGACCATAAAAGATATTACTCATATAAATAGAACAGCCATTATTCTCAGATTTAAATGAATAACCGTCTCGCATCAAACAAGATCCAGATATAATGTTCATGCTTAACGCTGGCACCAAATAACAATTATTTAGGTCTAATATTAATCCCGAAGGTAGATGTAGAGGTAGCGTGCCGACTGCGATCACATCGACTTTGGAACCGTTTCCCACGCGCATTGTCACCTCGTCCTTAGCCAATCTTCGCTTAATCCGTAGTCCCTGTTTCGAGTTGCAAATATTAGCAACAAAACCAGTATCAAATACCCAGGTGCTACTGCGAGCATTAGTAAGGTACACATCAATAACATGTATATCACATATACCTTTGTTCACCTTGCCATCCTTCTTATCCGCCAAATACTTGGGGCAGTTCCGCTTCCAGTGACCAGTCTGCTTGCAGTAGAAGCACTCAGTTTCAGGCTTAGGTCTAGGTTTGGGTTTCTTCTCTTGAGTAGCAACTTGCTTGCCGTTCTTTTTGAAGTTCCCCTTCTTCTTCCCTTTGCCCTTTTTCTTGAAACTAGTGGTCTTGTTGACCATCGACACTTGATGCTCCTTCTTGATTTCTACCTCCGCAGCTTTTAGCATTGCGAAGAGCTCGGGAATAGTCTTATTCATCCCTTGCATATTATAGTTCATCATGAAGCTCTTGTAGCTTGGTGGTAGTGATTGGAGAATTCTGTCAATGACGTAATCATATGGAAGATTAACTCCCAATTGAATCAAGTGATTATTATACCCAGACATTTTGAGTATATGCTCACTGACAGAAATGTTCTCCTCCATCTTGCAGCTATAGAACTTATTGGAGACTTCATATCTCTCAATCCGGGCATTTGCTTGAAATATTAACTTCAACTCCTGGAACATCTCATATGCTCCATGACGTTCAAAACGTCATTGAAGTCCCGATTCTAAGCCGTAAAGCATGGCACACTGAACTATCGAGTAGTCATCAGCTTTGCTCTGCCAGACGTTCATAACATCTCGTGTTGCTCCAGCAGTAGGCCTGGCACCCAGCGGTGCTTCCAGGACGTAATTCTTCTATGCAGCAATGAGGATAATCCTCAAGTTACGGACCCAGTCCATGTAATTGCTACCATCATCTTTCAACTTTGCTTTCTCAAGGAACGCATTAAAATTCAATGGAACAACAGCACGAGCCATCTATCTACAATCAAGCATAAACAAGCAAGATACTATCAGGTACTAAGTTTCATGATAAATTTAGGTTCAATTAATTTACTTAAAGAACTCCCACTTAGATAGACATCCCTCTAATCCTCTAAGTGATTACGTGATCCAAATCAACTAAACCATGTCCGATCATCACGTGAGATGGAGTAGTTTCATTGGTGAACATCATTATGTTGATCATATCTACTATATGATTCACGCTCGACCTTTCGGTCTCCGTGTTCCGAGGCCATATCTGTATATGCTTGGCTCGTCAAGTATAACCTGAGTATTCCGCGTGTGCAACTGTTTTGCACCCGTTGTATTTGAACGTAGAGCCTATCACACCCGATCATCACGTGGTGTCTCAGCACGAAGAACTTTTGCAACGGTGCATACTCAGGGAGAACACTTCTTGATAATTAGTGAGAGATCATCTTATAATGCTACCGTCAATCAAAGCAAGATAAGATGCATAAAATATAAACATCACATTCAATCAATATAAGTGATATGATATGGCCATCATCATCTTGTGCTTGTGATCTCCATCGAAGCACCGTCGTGATCACCATCGTCACCGGCGCGACACCTTGATCTCCATCGTAGCGTCGTTGTCGTCACGCCAATATTATGCTTCCACGACTATCGCTACCGCTTAGTGATAAAGTAAAGCATTACAGCGCGATTGCATTGCATACAATAAAGCGACAACCATATGGCTCCTGCCAGTTGCCGATAACTCGGTTACAAAACATGATCATCTCATACAATAAAATTTAGCATCATGTCTTGACCATATCACATCACAACATGCCCTACAAAAACAAGTTAGACGTCCTCTACTTTGTTGTTGCAAGTTTTACGTGGCTGCTACGGGCTTAAGCAAGAACCAATCTTACCTACGCATCAAAACCACAACGATAGTTTGTCAAGTTGGTGCTGTTTTAACCTTCGCAAGGACCGGGCATAGCCACACTCGGTTCAACTAAAGTTGGAGAAACTATCACCGCAAGCCACCTATGTGCAAAGCACGTCGGGACAACCGGTCTCGCGTAAGCGTACGCGTAATGTCGGTCCGGGCCGCTTCGTCCAACAATACCGCCGAACCAAAGTATGACATGCTGGTAAGCAGTACGACTTATATCGCCCACAACTCACTTGTGTTCTACTCGTGCATATAACATCAACATATAAAACCTAGGCTCTGATACCACTGTTGGGGAACGTAGTAATTTCAAAAAATTTCTTACGCACACGCAAGATCATGGTGATGCATAGCAACGAGAGGGGAGAGTGTGATCTACGTACCCTTGTAGATCGACAACGGAAGCATTTGGTTGATGTGGTCGTACGGCTCCACGGCCCGACCGATCAAGCACCGAAACTACGGCACCTCCGAGTTCTAGCACACGTACAGCTCGATGACGATCCCCGGGCTCCGATCCAGCAAAGCGTCGGGGAAGAGTTTTGTCAGCACAACGGCGTGGTGACGATCTTGATGTACTACCGTCGCAGGGCTTCGCCTAAGCACCGCTACAATATGACCGAGGTGGAATATGGTGGAGGGGGGCACCGCACACGGCTAAGGAACGATCACGAAGATCAACTTGTGTCTAGGGGTGCCCCCTTGCCCCCGTATATAAAGGAGCAAGGGGAGGAGGCCGGCCGGCCCCTATAGGCGCGCCAGGAGGAGTCCTCCTCCTAGTAGGAGTAGGACTCCTACTAGGAGGGGGAAAGAAGTGGGGAGGGAGAGGGAAAAGGGGGCGCCGCCCCCCCTCTCCTAGTCCAATTCGGACCAGGGGGGAGGAGGCGCGCGGCCCACCTCTGGAAGCCCCTCTCTCTCTCCACTAAGGCCCATATGGCCCATTACTTCTCCCGGGGGGGGGGGGGTTCCGGTAACCCTCCGGCTCTCCGGTTTTCTCCGAAATCACCCGGAACACTTCCGATGTCCGAATATAGCCGTCCAATATATCAATCTTTATGTCTCAACCATTTCGAGACTCCTCGTCATGTCCGTGATCACATCCGGGACTCCGAACTAACTTCGGTACATCAAAACTCATAAACTCATAATATAACTGTCATCGAAACCTTAAGCGTGCGGATCCTACGGGTTCGAGAACAATGTAGACATGACCGAGACACGTCTCCGGTCAATAACCAATAGCGGAACCTGGATGCTCATATTGGCTCCTACATATTCTACGAAGATCTTTATCGGTCAGACCGCATAACAACATACGTTGTTCCCTTTGTCATTGGTATGTTACTTGCCCGAGATTCGATCGTCGGTATCTCAATACCTAGTTCAATCTCGTTATCGTCAAGTCTCTTTACTCTTTTCGTAATACATAATCTCGCAACTAACTCATTAGTTGCAATGCTTGCAAGGCTTATGTGATGTGCATTACCGAGAGGGCCCAGAGATACCTCTCCGACAATCAGAGTGACAAATCCTAATCTCGAAATACGCCAACCCAACATGTACCTTTGGAGACACCTGTAGAGCACCTTTATAATCACCCATTTACGTTGTGACGTTTGGTAGCACACAAAGTGTTCCTCCGGCAAACGGGAGTTGCATAATCTCATAGTCATAGGAACATGTATAAGTCATGAAGAAAGCAATAGCAACATACTAAACGATCGGGTGCTAAGCTAATGGAATGGGTCATGTCAATCAGATCATTCACCTAATGATGTGATCTCGTTAATCAAATAACAACTCCTTGTTCATGGTTAGGAAACATAACCATCTTTGATTAACGAGCTAGTCAAGTAGAGGCATACTAGTGACACTCTGTTTGTCTATGTATTCACACATGTATTATGTTTCCGGTTAATACAATTCTAGCATGAATAATAAACATTTATCATGATATAAGGAAATAAATAATAACTTTATTATTGCCTCTAGGGCATATTTCCTTCATTTCAAAAGATTCATGATCAGAATGTATAACAAATTCCTTGGGTCATAAATAATGTTGCCATGTTTCTAAGGTCCGAACAAGAGCATATAATTCTTTATCATAAGTAGAATAGTTCAGACTAGGCCCACTCAATTTTTCAGAAAAGTATGCAACAGGTTTTCCATCTTGTAATAACACACCTCCTAATCCAATTCCACTAGCATCACATTCAAGCTCAAAAGTCTTATTGAAATTAGGAAGTTGGAGTAAAGGAGCATGTGTCAACTTATCTTTCAATACCGTGAAGGCTTCTTCCTGTGCCGTACCCCAAACAAAAGGCACATCCTTCTTTGTAAGCTCGTTGAGAGGTGCAGCAATGGTGCTGAAATCTCTCACAAAACGCCTATAGAAACCAGCGAGGCCAAGGACACACCTCAGTTGTGTGACCGTTTTGGGCTGCGGCCAACTCTCAATAGCTTCAATCTTGGCTTTATCAACTTCAATTCCTTGTGGAGTAACAACATAGCCAAGAAAAGATACTCGGTCGGTGCAAAAGGTGCACTTTCCAAGGTTACCAAACAAACGTGCATCACGTAGAGCAATAAAAATAGCATGTAAATGTTCCAAATGTTCCTCCAAAGATTTGCTATAATAAATTGGTTATTATTATATTTCCTTGTTCATGATAATCGTTTATTATCCATGCTAGAATTTTCTACGCATCACCAAGATCAATCTATGGAGTAATCTAGCAACGAGGGAAGGAGAGTGCATCTACATACCCTTGTAGATCGCTAAGCGGAAGCGTTCAAGTGAACGGGGTTGATGGAGTCGTACTCGTCGTGATCCAAATCACCGATGATCCTAGTGCCGAACGGACGGCCACCTCCGTGTTCAACACACGTGCAGCCCGGTGACGTCTCCTACGCCTTGATCCAGCAAGGGGAGAAGGAGAGGTTGGGGAAGACTCCATCCAGCAGCAGCACGACGGCGTGGTGGTGGTGGTGGAGGCGTGGCAATCCTGCAGGGCTTCGCCAAGCACTGCGGAGAGGAGGAGGGAGAGAGGCAGGGCTGCGCCATGGAGAGGTCAAAACTCATGTGTTGGCAGCCCCAAAGTCCTCAAGTATATATAGGGGAGAGGGAGGGGGTGCCCCCTTTAGGGTTTCCACCCCAAGGGGTGCGGCAGCCCCAAACCCATCTAGGGTGGCGGCCAAGGGGGGGGAGGGGGGAAACTTGCCCCCCAAGCTAGGTGGAGGCGCCCCCTCCCCAAACCCTAGGCGCCTTGGGCCCTTGTGGGGGGTGCACCAGCCCACCTGGGGCTGGTCCCCTCCCACACTTGGCCCATGCAGCCCTCCGGGGCTGGTGGCCCCACTTGGTGGACCACCGGGACCCTCCCGGTGGTCCCGGTACATTACCGATAAAACCCGAAACTTTTCCGGCGACCAAAACAGGACTTCCCATATATAAATCTTTACCTCCGGACCATTCCGGAACTCCTCGTGACGTCCGGGATCTCATCCGGGACTCCGAACAACATTCGGTAACCACGTATATCTATTCCCTATAACCCTAGCGTCATCGAACCTTAAGTGTGTAGACCCTACGGGTTCGGGAACCATGCAGACATGACCGAGACAACTCTCCGACCAATAACCAACAGCAGGATCTGGATACCCATGTTGGCTCCCACATGTTCCACGATGATCTCATCGGATGAACCACGATGTCAGGAACTTAATCAATCCCGTATGCAATTCCCTTTGTCTAGCGGTACGATACTTGCCCGAGATTCGATCGTCGGTATCCCGATACCTTGTTCAATCTCGTTACCGGCAATTCTCTTTACTCGTTCCGTAACACATCATCCCATGATCAATCTCCTTGGTCACATTGTGCACATTATGATGATGTCCTACCGAGTGGGCCCAGAGATACCTCTCCGATCACGGAGTGACAAATCCCAGTCTCGATTCGTGCCAACCCAACAGATACTTTCGGAGATACCTGTAGTGTACCTTTATAGCCACCCTAGTTACGTTGTGACTGTTTGGCACACCCAAAGCACTTCCTACGGTATCTGGGAGTTGCATCAATCTCATGGTCTAAGGAAATGATACTTGACATTAGAAAAGCTTTAGCATACGAACTACACGATCTTGTGCTAGGCTTAGGATTGGGTCTTGTCCATCACATCATTCTCCTAATGATGTGATCCCGTTATCAATGACATCTAATGCCCATGGTCAGGAAACTCGTAACCATCTATTGATCAACGAGCTAGTCAACTAGAGGCTTACTAGGGACATGTGTTGTCTATGTATCCACACTTGTATCTGAGTTTCCTATCAATACAATTCTAGCATGGATAATAAACGATTATCATGAACAAGGAAATATAATAATAACCAATTTATTATTGCCTCTAGGGCATATTTCCAACAGTCTCCCACTTGCACTAGAGTCAATAATCTAGTTCACATCGCCATGTGATTAACACTCACAGGTCACATCGCCATGTGACCAACATCCAAGAATCTACTAGACTCAATGATCTAGTTCACATCACTATGTGATAAACACTTAAAGAGTTCTGGGTTTGATCATGTTATGCTTGTGAGAGAGGTTGTAGTCAACGGGTCCCTTGCCATATTCAGATCCCTATGTATTTCGCAAAACTTTATATTGTAGATGCTGCGCCACGTTCCACTTTGAGCTATTCCAAATTGTTGCTCCATTATACGTATCCGGTATCTCTACTCAGAGCTATCCGGATCGGTGTTAAGCTTGCATCGACGTAACTCTTTACGTCGAACTCTTTATCACCTCCATAACCGAGAAACATTTCCTTATTCCTCTAAGGATAATTTTTAACTGCTATCTGGTGATCTACTCCTAGATCACCTTTGTACCCTCTTGCCAGACATGTGGCAAGGCACACATCAGGTCGGTACTTCAGCATGGCATACCGTATAGAGCCTATGACAAAAGCATAGGGGACGACCTTCGTCCTTTCTCTTTCTTATGCCGTGGTCAGCTTTGAGTCTTACTCAACTTCACACCTTACAACTCAGGTAAGAACCCCTTCTTTGACTGATCTATTTTGAACTCCTTCAAAAACATGTCAAGGTGTGAGTTCTTTGAAAGTATATATCAGACGTCTTGATCTATTCTATAGATCTTGATGCCCAATATGTAAGCAGCTTTATCCAGGTCTTCCTTTGAAAATCACTCTTCAAACAACCGTTTATGCTTTCCAGAAATTCTACATCATTTCGGATCAACAATATGTCATCCACATATACTTATCAGAAATGTTGTAGTGCTCCCACTCACTTTCTTGTAAATACAAGTTTCTAGCAAACATTGTATAAACCTAAAAGCTTTGATCACTCCATCAAAGCATATATTCCGACTCCGAGATGCTTGCTCTAGTCCATAGAAGGATTGCTGGAGCCAGCATACCTTTTAGCATCCTTAGGATCGACAAAACTTTTATTGTATCACATACAACTTTTCTTACGAAAACTGGTAAGAAAACTTGTTTTGACATCCATCTGTCAGATTTCATAATCGAAAAATACAGCTAATGCTAACATGATTCCGACGGACTTAAGCATCGCTACGGGTGAGAAATTCTCATCGTAGTCAACTCCTTGAACTTGTGAAAAGACTCTTTCCCACAAGTCGAGCTTCATAGACGGTAACATTACCGCCCACGTCCGTCTTCTTCTTAAAGATCCATTTATCTCAATGGCTTGCCGATCACGGGCAAGTCCACCAAAGTCCATACTTTGTTCTGATACATGGATCCTATCTCGGATTTCATGGCTTTCTAACCATCTGTCGGAATACGGGCCCACCATCGCTTCTCCATAGCTCATAGGTTCATTGTTGTCCAACAACATGATATCTGAGACAGGATTACCGTACCACTCAGGAGTAGTACATATCCTTGTCGACCTACGAGGACGAGGTTTGATAGAAACTTGATCCGAAGCTTCATGATCACTATCATTAACTTCCTATTCAACAGACGTAGGCGCCACAGAAAACATCTTTCTGTGTTGCATCACTCTCTGGTTGAAGTAAAGGTTTGACAACCTCATCAAGTTCTATCTTCCTCCCACTCAATTCTTTCGAGAGAAACTCCTTTCAAGAAAGGACCCGTTCTTAGTGACAAACAATTTGCCCTCGGATCTGAGATAGAAGGTGTACCCAACTGTCACCTTTGGGTATCCTATGAAGATGTGTTTGTCCGCTTTGGGTTCGAGCTTCTCTGGCTGAAGCCTTAAGCATCGCAGCCCCAACATTAAGAAACGACAACTTTGGTTTCTTGCCAAACCAATGTTCATATGACGTCGTCTCAACGGACATAGATGGTGTCCTATCTAAAGTGAATGCAGCTGTCTCTAACGCATAACCTCAAAATGAAAACGGTAGATTGATAAGAGACATCCATAGATCGCACCATATCTCATAAGATTCGATTACGACGTCCGGACACACCATAACCCAGTGGTGTTCCAGGTGGCTTCAACTGTGAAACAATTCCACAATGTCTTAAGTGTTTGCCAAACTCATAACTCAGATATTCTCATTGATCAGATCATAGGAATTTGATCTTCTTGTTATGATGATTCTTAACTTCACTCTGAAATCGCTTGAACTTTTCAAACGTTTCAGACTTGTGCTTCATTAAGTAAATATACCTATATCTACTCAAATCATCAGTGAAGATGAGAAAATAGCGATATCCACCGCACGCTTCAATTCTCATTGGATCACACGCATCAGCATGCATGATTTCCAACAAGTCACTTGCCCGTTTCATTGTACCTGAAAACGGGGTCTTAGTCATCCTGCCCATGAGGCATGGCTCGCATGTGTCAAGTGATTCAAAATCAAGTGACTCCAAACATCCATCGACATGGAGTTTATTCATGCATCTTACGCCAATATGACCTAAGCAGCAGTGCCACGAGAAAGTGGTACTATCTACATCTTTTGGCGTGAACATGTGTATTACCACGACCGAGATTCAATGAACCATTCACATATGGTGCATGACCATGAAAGGTATCATTCATGTAAACAGAATAACCATTATTCTCTAACTTAAATGAATGGCCGTATTGCAATGAACATGATCTAATCATATTCATGCTCAACGTAGACACCTGATAACATTTATCTAGGTTCAATACTAATCCCGAAGGCAGATGGAGCGTGCGATGGTGATCTCATCAACTTTGGAAACACTTCCAACACACATCGTCACCTCGCCCTTAGCCAGTCTCCGTTTAGTCCGTAGCTTTTGCTTCAAGTCACCAGTAATAGCAACTGAACCTTTATCCAATACCCAGGTGCTACCAGGAGTACTAGCGAGGTACACATTAATAACACGTATATACTTTGTTGAAGTTGCCAGCCTTCTTATCTACCATGCATTTGGGGTAATTCCGCTACCAGTGATCGTTCCCCTTTACAATAGAAGCACTTAGTCTCGGGTTTGGGTTCAACCTTGGGTTCCTTTACTGGAGCGGCAACTGGTTTGCCATCCATGAAGTTTCCCTTCTAGCCCTTGCCCTTCTTGAAACCAGTGGTCTTGTTAAACCATCAACACTTGATGCTCCTTCTTGATTTCTACCCTTTACGGTCTTAAGAACCGCGAACAGCTCCGGGATCAACTCCATCCCTTGCATGTCATAGTTCATCACAAAGATCTAGTAGCTCAGTGATAGTGGCTAGAGAACTCTATCAATCACTATCTTATCTGGAAGTTTAACTCCCACTTGATTTAAGTGATTGTAGCACCCAGACATTCTGAGAACATGCTCACTAGCTGAGCTATTCTCCTCCATCTTGTTGGCAAAAGAACTTGTCAGAGGTCTCACACCTCTCAATCACGGGCATGAGCCTGAAATCCCAATTTCAGCTCTTGGAACATCTCATATGTTCTATGGCATTCAAAACGTCATTGGAATCCCGATTCTAAGCCGTAAAGTATGGTGCACTAAACTATCATGTAGTCATCAGGATGTATCTGTCAGGTGTTCACAACATCCACAGACGACGTTGTAGGGGTTTGCACATCGAGCGGTGCATCAAAGACGTAAGCCTTCTGTGTAGCAGTGAGGACACTCCTCGGACTACGGACCTAGTCCGCATCATTGCTTACAATATCTTTCAACTTAATCTTTCTCTAGGAACGTATTGAAACAGGGAGCTACAACGTGAGCTATTTATCTACAACATATTTGCAAAGACAATTTAGACTATGTTCATGATAATTGAGTTCATCTAATGAACTCCCACTCAGATAGACATCCCTCTAGTCATCTAAGTGAAACATGATCCAAGTCAACCAGGTCGTGTCCGATCATCACGTGAGACGGACTAGTCAACATCGGTGAACATCTTCATGTTGATCGTATCTTCTATACGACTCATGCTCGACCTTTCGGTCTTCCGTGTTTCGAGGCCATGTCTGTACATGCTAGGCTTGTCAAGTCAACCTAAGTGTTTTTGCTGTGTAAATCTGGCTTACACCCGTTGTATTCGAACGTTAGAATCTATCACACCCGATCATCATGTGGTGCTTCGAAACAACGAACCTTCGCAACTGTGCACAGTTAGGGGGAACACTTTCTTGAAATTATTACGAGGGATCATCTTATTTAAGCTACCGTCGTTCTAAGCAAATAAGATGTAAAACATGATAAACATCACATGCAATCAAATAGTGACATGATATGGCCAATATCATTTTGCTCCTTTTGATCTCCATCTTCGGGGCTCCATGATCATCGTTGTCACCGGCATGACACCATGATCTCCATCATCATGATCTCCATCATCGTGTCTTCTTGAAGTTGTCTCGTCATCTATTACTTCTACTACTATGGCTAACACTTTAGCAATAAAGTAAAGTAATTACATGACGTTTATGTTGACACGCAGGTCATAAATAAATAAAGACAACTCCTATGGCTCCTGCCGGTTGTCATACTCATCGACATGCAAGTCGTGATTCCTATTACAAGAACATGATCAATCTCATACATCACATATATCATTCATCACATCCTTTTGTCCATATCACATCACAAGGCATATGCTGCAAAAACAAGTTAGACGTCCTCTAATTGTTGTTGCAAGTTTTTACGTGGCTGCTATAGGTTTCTAGCAAGAACGTTTCTTACCTACGCGAAAACCACAACGTGATATGCCAATTTCTATTTACCCATCATAAGGACCCTTTTCATCGAATCCGATCCGACTAAAGTGGGAGAGACAGACACCCGCTAGCCACCTTATGCAACTAGTGCATGTCAGTCGGTGGAACCAGTCTCACGTAAGAGTACGTGTAAGGTCGGTCCGGGCCGCTTCATCCCACGATGCCACCGAATCAAGATAAGACTAGTAACGGCAAGCAAATTGACAAAATCGACGCCCACAACAACTTGTGTTCTACTCGTGCATAGAAACTACGCATAGACCTAGCTCATGATGCCACTGTTGGGGAACGTAGCAGAAATTCAAAATTTTCTACGCATCACCAAGATCAATCTATGGAGTAATCTAGCAACGAGGGAAGGAGAGTGCATCTACATACCCTTGTAGATCGCAAAGCGGAAGCGTTCAAGTGAACGGGGTTGATGGAGTCGTACTCGTCGTGATCCAAATCACCGATGATCCTAGTGCCGAACGGATGGCACCTCCATGTTCAACACACGTGCAGCCCGGTGACGTCTCCTACGCCTTGATCCAGCAAGGGGAGAAGGAGAGGTTAGGGAAGACTCCATCCAGCAGCAGCACGACGGCGTGGTGGTGGTGGAGCGTGGCAATCCTGCAGGGCTTCGCCAAGCACTGTGGGAGAGGAGGAGGGAGAGAGGCAGGGCTGCGCCATGGAGAGGTCAACACTCATGTGCTGGCAGCCCCAAAGTCCTCAAGTATATATAGGGGAGAGGGAGGGGGTGCAACCCCTTTAGGGTTTCCACCCCAAGGGGTGCGGCAGCCCCAAACCCATCTAGGGTGGCGGCCAAGGGGGGGGAGAGGGGGAAACTTGCCCCCCAAGCTAGGTGGAGGCGCCCCTTCCCCAAACCCTAGGTGCCTTGGGCCCTTGTGGGGGGGGGGCGCACCAGCCCACCTGGGGATGGTCCCCTCCCACACTTGGCCCATGCAGCCCTCCGGGGCTGGTGGCCCCACTTGGTGGACCACCGGGACCCTCCCGGTGGTCCCGGTACATTACCGATAAAACCCAAAACTTTTCCGGCGACCAAAACAGGACTTCCCATATATAAATCTTTACCTCCGGACCATTCCGGAACTCCTCGTGATGTACGGGATCTCATCCGGGACTCCGAACAACATTCGGTAACCACGTATATCTATTCCCTATAACCCTAGCGTCATCGAACCTTAAGTGTGTAGACCCTACGGGTTCGGGAACCATGCAGACATGACCGAGACAACTCTCCGGCCAATAACCAACAGCGGGATCTGGATACCCATGTTGGCTCCCACATGTTCCACTATGATCTCATCGGATGAACCACGATGTCAAGGACTTAATCAATCCCGTATACAATTCCCTTTGTCTAGCGGTACGATACTTGCCCGAGATTCGATCGTCGGTATCCCGATACCTTGTTCAATCTCGTTACCGGAAATTCTGTTTACTCGTTCCGTAACACATCATCCCGTGATCAACTCCTTGGTCACATTGTGCACATTATGATGATGTCCTACCGAGTGGGCCCAGAGATACCTCTCCGTTACACGGAGTGACAAATCCCAGTCTCGATTCGTGCCAACCCAACAGATACTTTCGGAGATACCTATAGTGTACCTTTATAGCCACCCAGTTACGTTGTGACGTTTGGCACACCCAAAGCACTCCTACGGTATCTGGGAGTTGCACAATCTCATGGTCTAAGGAAATGATACTTGACATTAGAAAAGCTTTAGCATACGAACTACACGATCTTGTGCTAGGCTTAGGATTGGGTCTTGTCCATCACATCATTCTCATAATGATGTGATCCCGTTATCAACGACATCCAATGCCCATGGTCAGGAAACCGTAACCATCTATTGATCAACGAGCTAGTCAACTAGAGGCTTACTAGGGACATGGTGTTGTCTATGTATCCACACATGTATCTGAGTTTCCTATCAATACAATTCTAGCATGGATAATAAACGATTATCATGAACAAGGAAATATAATAATAACCAATTTATTATTGCTTGTAGGGCATATTTCCAACAGTAACAACATAGCCAAGAAAAGATACTCGGTCGGTGCAAAAGGTGCACTTTCCAAGGTTACCAAACAAACGTGCATCACGTAGAGCAATAAAAATAGCACGTAAATGTTCCAAATGTTCCTCCAAAGATTTGCTATAAATCAATATGTCATCAAAGTAAACTACCACAAATCGTCCAATGAAAGCACGTAAAACTTCGTTCATTAACCTCATGAAAGTACTAGGTGCATTAGTTAACCCAAAAGGCATGACTAACCACTCATATAATCCAAACTTAGTTTTAAATGCTGTTTTCCATTCATCTCCCAATTTCATATGAATTTGATGGTATCCACTACGCAAATCAACTTTGGAGAATATTGTAGAGCCACTCAATTCATCAAGCATATCATCTAGCCTAGGAATAGGATGACGATAACGAATAGTAATATTATTAATGCCTCTACAATCAACACACATACGCGACGTACCATTCTTTTTCGGCACTAAAATGATAGGAACAGCACAAGGACTAAGGGATTCGCGTATATAACCTTTGTCGAGCAGTTCTTGTACTTGACGCATAATCTCCTTCACCTCCTCTAGATTGGTACGGTATGGTGCACGGTTGGGTAATGATGCACCGGGAATTAAGTCAATTTGATGCTCAATCCCTCGAATAGGTGGTAATCCCGGTGGCACGTCTTGTGGAAAGACGTCAGCGAACTCCTGCAAAATGCTAGTGACAGCAGGAGGCAAAGAGGAAGGCACATCCTTGAATGAAAATAATGCCTCTTTGCACACAAAAGCATAGCAAACAGATTTGCTAAAATCTAGATCATCAATATCAGATTTGGTGGCAAGTAAACATGCACTTTTCAATTTAATTTCAGAAGCAACACTAGATTGTTTATTATTATTAGGCTGCATTTGTTGCTCAAATTCCCACAATCTGATTTCACTCTTATTTTTCTCCTGTTTTGCTTTATTAGCTCTATTAATATCATCTTTCAAAATGGAATCAGGAGTCATAGGAAGCAAAGTAATATTTTTATCCTTATGAACAAGAGTATACTGATTGTTTCTACCATGGTGTACAGAATTTTTATCAAATTGCCATGGTCTACCAAGTAATAAGGAACATGCTTGCATAGGTACCACATCACAATCAACATAATCAGCATATGTAGAGATACTAAAATGCACACGAACAGTACGTGTTACCTTAACCTTGCCGCGGTTGTTGAAACATTGGATGTAGTAAGGATGTGGATGTGGTCTTGTGGTGAGAGATAGCTTCTCCACCATCTCCATGCTAGCCAAGTTATTGCAGCTCCCTCCATCTATGATGACACGAACAGAACGTTCCTTCACAACTCCCTTTGTATGGAACAAATTATGCCTCTGATTTTGCTCAGCTTGTGTAACCTGCACACTCAAAACACGTTGAGCAACTAAACATTCATACCTGTCAGCATCTTCAGCAGCCATGTATTGCGTCTCATGATCAGAATCATCTGCACCGTGTTCTTCACGTGTAATAAGAGCCAAAGTCTCCTCATCATAGTCACTAGCGGACTCATACCCACCATCCTCAGTAGCAATCATCACACTCTGAGATTGGCATTCTCTCGAAAAATGTCCTCTTCCCTTACAACGACGACAAATAATATCACTTGTGTGCCCTGTTGATGCCATGGAAGAAGAAGAGCTCTACGCAGGTCCAGCAGGTGTGCTCTTGGCAGATAGTGGTGGTTGTGCCTGCTTTCTTGTATCACGGCTGGAGGTGGCACCTGATGGAGGTGCTGGTGGAGTGGAAGTAGAGGATGCATGTGGTGTCCATGATGAAGATCGACCTGCAGAAAAGTTAGTTCGCGCCAATGCCTGTCGATCCTGCACTTCACGTTCAGCTTTACAAGCAAGATGGAATAAACGAGTGATATTATTATACTCCTTATACTCTAGGATGGTCTGAATCTCTCTATTTAATCCACCCATAAAACGTGCAAGCATAGCTTCATTCTCCTCGACAATACCACATCTAATCATGCTAGTTTGTAATTCCTGATAATATTCTTCTACATAATTTTTTCCTTGTCTTAAACGCTGCAATTTTTGAAGTAATTCACGTTGATAATATGGTGGAACCCAACGAGTACGCATAGCAGTTTTCAAAGCAGCCCAAGTAGCAGGAATAGGATATAATCTACAATGCTCAGACCACCAAACACATGCAAAACTAGTGAATGCACAAACAGCAGCAGGAACACGTCTCTCCTCGGGATATTGTAAACATGTAAATCGTTGTTCAGTTTCTAACTCCCAAGTAAGATATATATCAGGAACATATCTACCCTCAAATGGTGGAATATTCAATTTTAGTTTAGGGAGATGGTCATGATCTCGTACCTGAGGGTGAGCCCTACCATTGCCATTATTTGCATGTGGACGACCTGCTGGTTGCTGTGCTGGTGGTGGCACGTAGTTCTGATTTTGATCAACCTCATCCTCGTAATCGCCGGCAAAATCATCCTCCTCCGCATCAACAGCAGGAGCCACAGAAGTATCAACAACAGCACCAACAGTTTGGCCAGGTGCAAGAGGGAGACGGCTCGCTCGGCGGAGGGCTGTTTCACGATGTGTAGGTAGTCGTTGTTGTTGTTGTTGTTGTTGTTGTTGTTGTAGAGGTGCGTTAGGTGCAGCCGGTGGTGGTGGTGGAAGACGCGCGAGCAATTCATTAAACCTATTATCGAGCTTTGTTTCGAATGTATTCTCCATGCCATCTATCTTCTCCATGGCCTCTTCAAATCTGTTTAACACATCTTGCACCTGTCCACTCATCATTTGCTGAAATTTATCATGCAACTCCTTATTCGTCATGTTCTCCCAGTCAGTCTCGTCGGCTTGTGATCCTGCCATGGTTAGCAACAATAGAAACACACAAGAATATGGTCCTACAGAATACTAACAAGAGGTGGTGGTGGTGTCACAAATCCGTCAAGCCAATCTCAAATTTTTACCAGTTCTTACCCAGCAGCAGGCGGTGATCGGCAACCGTCGTAGTCAAAACTCTCAAAGCTTGGATAGAGCGATTACCAGGGAGAGTCAAACGCACGACGTAGATGTATGTGGAGCTGGGAAGGCTTATAATATGGTAGTCAGCAATAATCAATTCAGAGATGCAAAGTTGAATAAACGCTCAACGACGGTACTGTGCTGGTCCTAGGCTAGACCGTGCTAGAGACGCGAGCCTAGAACACTAACAAAATCACGGCGCTGCACGTAAACAATGGAGGAGCACACTCTGAATTTTTCTCTCTTTTTTTCACTTTTTTTTGCACTATTTTTTTCCTCTTTTTTTTTGCTCCGCAACAATTTTTTTTCGAAAAAGTCTACAAATGGTCTAAAAACCGCCTAGCCAGAATTTTCCAGACTTAGTTTTTTTTGAGTTTGGAACTATTTTTCTTCTGCGGGTAGCACGGAATCTCAGGAGTCCTACTCTGTCACGACTCGGAGTATGGCGTGATCTGGAACTCGAAAACAAAGCAACAAATACTGGACACGGACTGGGACTGGTGGCGGAGACGAATCTGGTGGAACTCGGGCTGTGGTGGTATATCTGGACTCGGATTGGTGGTGGTATATGGCGATGGTATATCTGGACTCGGATTGGTGGTGGTATATGGCGATGGTATATGTGGACTCGGATTGGTGGTTGTATATGGCAGCAGCGATGTATATGGTGGGGTGGTGGTATATGGTAATGATGATGACGATGGTGCGGCGGCGGCGTGACAACCTGTGAACAGAACTCGAAACTCTAAAGGATTAGACGCTAAGACCAGCAACTTGACACGACGATGCAACCACAAATTCAACAAAGCAAATGCAGAAAAGATTATGCAAAGGCTCAGATTGGTTCGGATAGGACGAACTAACCCTAATTTTTTTTGGCTTTTTCGTGGACTCTAGGTATGAAGAACAGACTCGATCTAATCTACGAAAAACTGTAAAATCTCACCGAGCAACCTAAAACTCTGATACCACTTGATAGAGGCAAAGGTGTCCCGATGTTTCGATGAGATGGTGGCTATCGTTTCTGGGGGAGTCGACCTTGACGATCCGACTACGAACGTGCGAGACGTCGCGCCTTAGCAATCGCTAAACCAACTTCCGAGGGGTTATTGACCACGCCGAAGCACGATCAACCTGACCACGAGGGTCTGTTTCCTGCAAGCAAACGAAGAACAAGCAAGAAACTGAGATTGCAATCTGGATATTGCGAATATAAGATGAAAGCTTTATTGATCAAGGTGGGGTTCTGTGACGTCTTGGTCTGGTCGTTGGACACAAACGAAGTACGAGAAGTTGCAGCTATGACGAACTTTTAATCTAAACAAAACCCAAAGCCTAAACGATGCCCTAAGGGCTGTATATATGAAGGAGAGAGGGGGAATTTCGTGGCCCTTGGTGGAGGGGTCGGAAACAAACCCTAACTCTTGTTTCCCCAGACATACGGACTCTAAAAACAGGCTATACTTAAGTACTTCGAAAATACATGGGCCTGGCCCAATAATAAGGTGACGCAACACCTAAAATAGCCTCTGGACGAAATTTATGAAGTGGCATCTTGTATATTTCGTCCCATGCTTCATGCATTCATTATGGTGGCTTCAGAGTCCTGGAATCATCACTTGTAACTCCGTTCTTGTTCCCCTTGCGCATGCCATCATCTCCATGCTTGAACTTGCTCCAAGGTTCATCTTTCTTGTCCAAGCTAGGCCCTTCATTTGTAAGCAAAACAAATGTATCCAATTTAGGCAGCATCATATTCTCATGAACATTAGAATCGTTACCAAGAAACGAAAGTACCTGATAATTCAATTGGCGTGCGCGAGCTCTAGTAATCGGTTCAGTGTGTATAGCAGCAGGGGCTGTGGGTGTAACAATGGTATTGATGTCCTCATCAGTATGCAAATTTCGGTTGAGACTAGATTGAAGTTTGCAAATTTGATTTTTACTCCGTTAAATTAAGGAGTTCGGCTAGGTCCGAGCAAAGCTTAGTGGAGTAGAACGGTTAGAGTTTCCCTTACAATGGAAGATTTACACTGAGCATTCAAAATACCAAGTTGGATTTGTGTTGACTACTGAATTGACTGGCTACCAACAAATCATTCTGAAATAAAGATATTCAAGATTACAACAGCAAATACTTAAAATAAAAATCAATTATCGGCCTTTTGTCAAAAACTATAATCAGTAAGAAATGCCTACTATTTTGGTCATAAAAATTTCAGATACAAACACTCAAGCTTTACATTTTCAGAAAATACACTCAAGGTGCTTGGGTGGCAGATGTGCTCTCCCTGTTAACAACCTCTACTGGTAAACTCGTTTCCAAAGAGCAAAGCTGCATGTACCAATTGATTTAGGAAGTTCATTTTATCATAGGAAGACCTGTTAGAGCAAACGTTTGATATTTGGTATCAACTGTCCTGGTACGCCTGACCTTTGCTAAATTCACAAGTACGACAGACCTGACCCTTGATAGTAGCTAGCAACTGCTCTTTCAGAGTCCTATCTTCAGGTGACAGGTGGCCTTAATGTTTATTTGACTTAAATGTGTGGCTAAATAGCCGAACACAATAGCAGGGAGGGGAAAGTAGATGTACATATCAAATGATAGAAAAGGGAAGAGCGATGCGACAATTAAAACTTTAGAACTACTTGGGGAAATTAGAACTACTCCAAAGGTTGTAAAGAATACATTAAAATAGTAGTACACAACTGCACACCTTCCAGGGTATGGATACAAAGTTTTAGTTCAAAAAAGCGCCATTTCAAGATTTGTGTTATGCAGATTATGTTACTCGGGAGTCACAGATATAACAAGATGCTAACCTTGCTGTGAGCAGCAGAACCTACATACTGGATGGTTAATGTCTCACCCAGGGCCGGGCCCATAGTGGTACCAGATGTGCGGCCTGCACAGGGCTCATATTTTGGGGGGGCCAATGTTTCTTATATAGGCCTAGTATTTTTGAAAGAAAAAAAAATGCGTAGCAGCTGCCGCACTAGGCCGCTAGGAGTTGGAGCTGGGCCTGAGAAGAGGCCATCGAGTACTGGAGCTCGTCAGCTCGTGCTTGACTCGATCAATCTTTCCCAATTCCTAAAAAAAGATCGATCTTTTCCCAAAGAAAAAAGGAAACTGCTCTCTAGCGATGGAAACGGGATCGTGGGTTCCAAAAAAAAAAAGATCGCTATACCAGTCAATCGGGATCGCCTCGATCGGGAAACCAACAGCAATTCCGTCGACGCCGCTAGTCAGGAGACGAAAAAAAAGGAGACGATGGTCTCGGCGGTGGTCGCCTTTGCCTCATCAGAGCCGCTGTCGTTGCCGTCCTAGCTTCCTCTCTTAATTTTCAGACTCGTCGACTCGTCGGATCAGTCCGTGATCGATTGACCGACTCCAGCCTCCAGGTTCTTAGCAAATCATCTAGTTTTTACTCCTAAATTCTAATTCTTAATTTCCTAATTAACTTTTGACAGGGATCGTTACTTTGTTAGAGATTGGTCTTACCTCCCCAATTAAAGATCACAGTGTAGCAATTCAACCGGACATGACCCAAATCTAGGTGAGTTAGACGATTCGTCTAATTGCAAAACATCGACATTATATTATTTACATTATAAATTTTTCCTGTGATATATATATATATACATATTATAATTGCTCGTTAGTTTTCCCCGCAATTTTTTTTGCTCGTTAGTTCATTTTTTTTAGCGAGATAAGGCCCCAGGGGCGGAGCCATGATTTGGGTATAGGGGGGGCCAAGCCAAACTAGGTAAACAAATATCCAGTGGAAAAAAAACATATGAAACTTGTATTAGTTTAAATTGGCCTCTATGATTGGCAGTTTTCTCTTCATAGCTGCTGAATTGCAATCTGAAATTAGGTAAATTTGACATAGGAAAAATTTGCATCACAAATAGGAACTTGTACTAGATAATTTGCTTCATAATCACCATAATTTCTAGGGAGACGTACAAGATAGAATTATATTGCCACAAATCACACCACCGAAGCAACCAAAAACTGATGTATAAGTTCGACAATGAAACAAGATGTAAGATGCGAATTGAGAGAGTCAGGGAGATTAGATAGTCTGATGTGTTTAACCTTTGGCTAGTTTGTTGATCGGAGCCGTAAGAATTGATCAAGCTGCGTTGTGCCGTCGCTGTATGAACCAGATCGTGAACAGGGCAGGGGGAGCGGAGGCAATGGGGCGGCAAGGCTCGGAGCGGCGGCCACAAAACTCTGTGCGCAGTTATCCCACGCGGCCACGCACACGCTAATTACGGGAGAACCCCAGGCTAGTAGATTAGAGCCAATTGCCTAACGTGGCCGCTAGTGGGCTCCACATGGGCCTTTTTCCCTTTTTCCCAAAATTCGCGTTGAGATAGGGGGGCCAGTACGTGAGTTCATGAGATCGGATCGCTAATTACACGGTACCTACTGCATGATCGCTAATTACACGGTACCTACTGCACGATCGCTCGATCGTTGGGGGGGCCTGGCCCCCGCTCGTCCCCCTGGCTCCGCCACTGTAAGGCCCTGTTTTTTGTTTCGCACAGGGCCCTGGATTTTGCCAGCCCGACCCTGGTCTTACCCATCCTTTAATAGAAATCCATCAGATCATCGGCCGAAGGAGCATGCTGTTCAATTTTAGGTTCTTCAGTGACCTTCAACACTTGAAGTTCACGCCCTAAAGCAGCTAATCCATATGCAAACTGCATGACATTTATTCTGTCTAAGCAGTTTGTTCCGAGGACACCCGTCTGTAGTAAAAGAGGTACCGTTGTAGCTGCACAGAAATCATCATTGCTTTTGATGTGACATGACTTGGTAACACATCATTGTCCACTGTAAAACATGTATAAGATTACCATTAGTACTGCCAGCAGCAAGTCCATTACTTGCACATTAGGCTATTTGTTTCCTTCGGGGTTAGTAGTTTCCATTCATCTGCACTAGACTACATATTTGTTTTAGATATGCATTTTAAAATCAAGTCTTCTACAGTGGTAAGCAAGTCCCTGGCTCCTTGTCAATCATCTCTTATCTGGCCAGCTGTAATACATCTTTTCCTCTCCAAATCAGTCCTCTCCTTTCACGTGGCCATGTTCTCCTCTCATACGAATGTTTAACCCTGTTGTGAACTAACACTGACCACATATATTATTAAAGACTATTTAAAAACAAATAACATTGGATGTTTTTTCTGTGTCAAATCTATACAACAATTTAGATATATGGCCAAACATTAAGAAAATATTGTATTTTATTTGCTGGAGGGGCTCATTTCATGGATTTGTTAAGTCGAACTTATCGATTCTTAAGCAATTGCCTCTTCCTAAGTAGGTATACAAATTACTTTGAAGCATCCAAAGGTTTTGATGATGTAGTTATCTCACAATGGATGAGGTCCGTTAGTTCCATCCAACACATCTGATGCTACCTTGTTTAACAGTTCAAGCAGATTGGTGCCTTCCCTTCAGATGTCATGTAGATTAATATATCATTAGTATGTACTTCACGCATAACCAACAGGTTCTTACAGGGGCAAGCTCAGATAGAATATCCTCTTGTAGTCCACAACTGATTTTACTGTAGATAGCAAGGATTATCAGAGAAGTCTTGAGATCTGCAAATACATAACAAACTAACGGTACAGAACTTACACGTGATTTCTGGCCTAATATAAAGCCTTGAAATTTCCTGAAGTCTTGATCCTCTAAATTCTTCTTCTAATTCTTGCTTTGCTTTATTCCTCACAGTCACAGGGGATCCTCTTTATGTAGACCTAACAATCTGATCTGAGTAACAAATTGTGGATCTTATCCGTAGTTGGCTTAAGGCCCAAGCTAAGAGATATATTCCTAATTTAAATGATAAACTTCCTAGTTGAGAGATCAAGGTGATGTTCTCCTAATTTGTTGCTCGGTGGATCATGTACTAGACATACATAACATTATCAGTGTTACGAAGGCAACTTGATTGTGTATTCCATGTACATACATAGCTATGATGATAATTGTTGCTATTATGTTCTCATAAGCAATGCTCACTGAAGACTGAACTGTATCAGATTGCTGTCTGCAAGTTAACATTACCTCCTTTGCTTGTTCTTCAGATCTGAAAGAGCAAATTCCGAAACAAAAGCAAGAGGAGGAGAGGAAGGGTCAACACAAAGAAAAGAAGTGAAGAAGGTAATGCAACAGTTTGTGTATATTACTGCCTGCGCTTACTATCAGTTTTCGTTCCACATGAGACTTGCTGTCAACTGTACAATGTGCTGTGAAAATCAGTAGAATTCATAATAACTGGATATAAAATGGTTTCAGAATGCGCAGGCTGGCCGGAGTGAACCTGAGAACATTGACCCTGATGTTGCTGCCATATGATCGGTTTCGGAGGGTTTTGCATGTAGAACTGAATGCTACATTAGGTGAACTGTCTGTCTTTCTGAACTTTATCTTTCTGTCCTTCGTCCGCGTGTATCGGATCTTGCCTGGATCTCAAGATAGCGCCAGAGGAAACTCTATGATGCATGCTGCAGGGTGAGGTTTTTGGAACAAAATGATTGTAAGCTTAATGATGGAACGTAAACTGAATGGTTACCTTGTTGTAAGTTGGCGATCATCTGTGAAACATTTCATCTTTGCAAAATTTGGATAACTATCTCCCACATGTTGCATCAGCTTCTATGAAACAATTGGCGGTTGCTCGTTTATTCTACTCTTGCTGTTTGAAAGTAAATCATTTCGTAGTAACTAAATAGCATATATATTACAGTTAATTCTGAGATATTTTGTCTTGTGGATCTCTGGTAATTTCTCGAAAAGCAATGCTTGCTGAGTCTTGTAAGCCAATACATACTGGCTTGTTCGGCTCGCCACTGAGTTTCGCCGCATTGAGCAGGGGTCGTCCTCCATCCTCTCCTAGTTGGCCCGGCTCAAGGACTGCGTCAACGACCGCCTGGCGGACCGGCGATCGCGACCAGGTCCTTAACATGATCCACGGTCTCAATCCCTGTTTTTGCTATGCTGTTCCCATACTCACCATGCAGTCGCCCTTCCTCACCTTCCTGTGCTGTCGTGCATTCCTCCTCCTCGAGGAGAGCCGCCAAGACGAGGAAACTCCCCACGACATCGCCCTGCACGCTGTGCGCGCACCAGCGAACCCGGACTCCGGCGGGGCTGGCGACAACAACAACCGCCCCGACAGTGGCGATCGTGCTGGCAGCCGTGGCAAAGGGAATTGCAAGGCCTCCGGCAGGGGCGGGCCATCTCACTACGGCGGAGCTGCTCCTCCACCACCGCGCCCACCTGCTCCTGCTCCGGCGCCATGGACGAGCATGGTCCACGCCTGGTCCATGCCTCGGCGCCCCCATACTCCCGGCGCGGGCATCCTTGGGCCACAACCTGGTGGCCCGACCCCCTTCACCAGCGTAGCAGCTCAGTACGGCGTGCCCCCACCGCCTGCCTCGGCTCCTCCAGCACACTAGCAGCACGGGGACGTCCCTCCACACCCCGTCTACGGCCGGCGCACCTCCCGCGGCGCCGCAACAGGCTTCGGATCAGGCTGCTCTGGCCAGGCTCTCAACGCCATGAGCATGTAGCAAGAGCAAGCATCGTCGAGATCCGGTGGTGAATGGTACCTCGACTCCAGTGCGATGTGTCACATGGCCTCATCTTTGGTATTCTCACTTCATCCCACCCCAGTTTTTTTCCCCTAATATCATAGTTGCCAATGGATCCACGCTTGCAGTCACAGACGTAGGTCAACACACCATCCCCACTTCCTCCCAAAACCCATCTCTTCATAACATCCTAGTCTCTCCACACTTAATCAAAAACCTCATTTCCGTTAAAACTCTTACTCGTGGCAACCCAGTTAACGTGGAATTTGATGACCGTGGTTTTCTTTCAAGGATCGAAGAAGAAGGCAAAGATCCTCCGCTGTGATTCACCGAACGAGCTCTACCCTCTCCATCCATCACGCCGGTCCCAAGCACCCCACGCCTTCATTGCTGTTACGCGCGATACCTGGCACCGGCGCCTTGTTCACCTTGGTGATGATGCGTTGGGCTCCACCCTCTGCCACGCCTCCATACATGCCCCTGGCTCCGACGGAGACATCTCCACCACTTGTCAATTAGGAAAAAGACCTCACCCATGCTTAGTTTGTCTAGTTTTTAGTGTTACTTAGTCGTGGTTGATGACTATAGTCATTTCATGTGGACGTTTCCTCCCAAACAGAAATCAATCAGATGTTCTACCCACACACCGTGCATTTGCACGCCTCGCCTGCACTCACTTCAACCTGACGGTCCAAACAAAATGGGCAGGAGTTTGAAAGCTTTGCTGCATGCCAGTTCTTCTCCTCCCTCGGCATCATTCTGCGTATGTCATGCCCTTACACATCTCCGCAGAATAGGCGCGCTGAGCGCGCTCTCCGCACACTAAATGACATCACATGCGTGTTGGAGTTAAACACGAAGTGCACCGTGTCCTGTCCGGTTCAGTACAAGTGTACTTGTATGTGTCCGTGTAGGTCTCCAAGTAATTACCGAATAGGACTAGTACTAGTTGATGAGCTAGTATATATATATATCCCTATACCCCTGTAATCTATGTACCGAGACCAGATCAAATCAATACAAACCAAAGGTACGACACGAGCCTTTTGTGCGATACAACTCGGCATGTCTCTCCTGTGCTAGTCTCACGTGCGTTGTCCAAGCAAAGGATCGATTGCTACCTTGGCTAGCTTTACACTAGGGGTGATCAATCACGAGTTAGCTTTGTTTTGTTCATCGTGCTCGTCTCCGTCGTCGGTCGTCGCGTGTCGCCGGAAAGTACTCGGCGACGTCGTATGGGCCAACAATTGGTATCTAGAGCAAGGTTGATCTTCTAATAACGGAGGATCATGGCAGATGACGAGAAAACCAAGCAGCTGGCGGAGTACTCCGGTGCAGTTAAAGTAATTGTTGCTCCGGCGAGCTCGTCGTATCCACGGTTTGATCGCGAGAACTTCGGGGTCTGGAAGGCCCTCATGGAGTGTGGTCCCCGCGCCAACGAGCTATAGGACGCGGTGGATCCCGGAGGTGACACGTTCAAGAAGGAGGAAGCCGAGCACCGGAAGGATCTGCAGACGGCGTCGGCGATTTACTCGGTGATGCCGATGGATGTCCTCCAGCACCTGATCGCCAAAGCAACGGCGAATGAGGTGTGGGATACGCTGAAGCTCATGTTCGAGGGACACACCCGCGTCAAGCAAGCCAATCTCCAAACTCTCCTAAGGAACTATGAGACTTTGGTCATGGGCGACGACGAGTCCGTGGATGCGTTCGCTTCACGGGTGGCTACTCTCGTCAATCGGATTTGCGCGCTTGGAGAAAACCTCACAGAGGCCTCGGTTGTCCGGCGGTTCTTGCGCGCGGCCCCTCCCCGGTACCTACAAATTGTCACGGCGATCGAGCAGTGTGTCGATCTTGAGACCCTCTCCATTGTTGATCTCGTCGGACGCTACAAGGCTCACGACGAGCGTATGCGGTACAGTCTTGGGGACGGGACGAACGACGAGCTTGTGATGCTCACAAAGGCGCAGTGGATCGCCCTCGAAAAGCAAGGCGGATCCACGAGCAGCAGCAAGAAGGGAAAGCAGCGTTCGGCGAGAAAGAACTTCGCCGACTCGGACGATGAGGCTGCACCACCACCGAGGAGAAAGTTTGACATCAGGAAAGTGAGATGTTATAACTGTGGCCTCCTCGGCCACTTCAAGGCTGACTGCGAGAAAGCACCGAAGCAGAAGGCGCTCATTGCCTATCAAGGAGATGATGGTGATATGATGTTGATGAGTGAACTCGTGGATGAGGAGGATCCAATTCTTCGAGTGCCGGCTAAAGAAACTAATGCGCTTGTGGAAGAAAAAGTTCGCTATCATGATCATGGTTCGGAAACTCATGTCAATGCTACAGATGCGGGGAGTGATTCCGAAACTTACGACAATACTACAGGCGTAAGTGCTATCTTTGCTGGAGTGAAAGAAGCGATAGCTGTGTGTGCTCGACTATGGAGCAGCAGTCTCTGTGTTGCTCAACTGAAGAAGACGTCCGTAGGTGACCGGAAGACGGATACAAAAGTTTTGACTCCAGACAAAGTCGTGTCGTTAGAAGACCACGACACCAGCCAGACAGGTGAGGTTCCGCCAGGAGGCAACGACGCGCGACGGTTGCTCGGACCAGGAGAGCGTTGGGCCTACATAACGCTAGAAACAACAAGGAGCAACGTTGCGTCCATGGTGTTAGGTAGCCTGGTGAGCACGGGCATCGTGTCAGATGCCATGACACGGGACGCGGCAGCAAAGCCCGCTACATTCCACACGTCAGGAAGGAGCATTGCCCTCTCAGTGAGCGCGCTTGGCAGCCTAGTTGCTGGAGCTGAAGACGGCAACACAACCACGACCCAAGGTAGAAGCAGTACGTACAAGGAATGTACAGTAGCTCTACAAGGAAACTCACCACCACGTGAAAGCCTATTAGATGGGCGGGTGGCTACAAGGTAGCCACCTGCGAGCCACCTGCTCTTTCCAGCGCAAATATGAAGGAGTGTTGGTGTCATGCTATGAAAGAAGAGTTGGGGTTGATCCATGACAATAATTCATGGGAGCTTGTGGATCTTTCCAACAATGAAAATGCTATGGAGCTCAAGTGAGAATTCAAGGTCAAGAAAGATGTTGAAGGGTGCATGAAGCACAAAGCTAGATTTGTATCCAAAGAGTGTGTGCAAGAGGAAGGTGTGGACTTCGAAGAAGTGTTCATTCCCATTGCAAAGATGGAGTTGGTGAGATTACTCATCGCTCTCGCGGCTCAGAAATCATGGAAAGTACATCACATGGATGTAAACTCCGTGTTTTTGAATGGCGAGATAGAAAGAGATGTGTATGTGAATCAACCATCGAATTTCATCAAAGAGGGAGAAGAGCACAAGGTACTGAAGTCACACAAAATCTTGTATGGGTTATGGCAAGGACTTCAGAAGTGGAACATCAAACTTGATCATACATTGATTTCTCTTGGATTTGAGAAAGCCCCACTAGAGCATGCAATGTACAAGAGAGGTGAATGAAGTGATCGTCTACTAGTTGGCATCTATGTTGACGACCTATTAATTACCGGAGCAGATGAAGAGGTGATTGCAAAGTTCAAGCTATAGATGAAACAGCTTTTCAAGATGGATGATCTCGGTCTTTTGAGCTACTACCCCGGGATAGAGGTACATCAAAAGATGGAGAGGATCACATTATGCCAGGAGGCATACACAAAAAAGGTACTTGAAAGCCGTGCCATGAAAGATTGCAATCCAGTTGACGCTCCAATGAAACCTCGTCTTGAGCTAAGCAAGAAGAGTAAAGTAACTGCCGTTGATGCAATAGAGTATATTGCAGCGGCCGCTGCGGCGTGTCAAGGTGTGTGGTTAGGGAGGCTACACAGTGATCTCATGGATCGAAATCCGGAACAAGTGGTGCTCAATGTTGAAGGCAAGTCTACAACTTTTCTACGTGAGGATCCAGTGCGGCATGATAGGGGAAAGCACATTGATATGGTGTATCACTACATAAAGGACTACGTGGAAGAAGATAAGATGAAGGTCAATTACGTTTGCAACGATGATCAGATGGCGGACATGCTAACCAAGGCTTTGGATCGAGAGAAGTTCTTGGAGATGACAAGAAAGATCGGCGTCGGAGCTATAATGTAACGTTGTCGTGTTTAGGGGGGTGATTGTTAGAGTTAAACACCAAGTGCACCGTGTCCTGTCCAGTTCAGTACAAGTATACTTGTATGTGTCTGTGTAGGTCTCCAAGTAATTACCGAATAGGACTAGTACTAGTTGATGAGCTAGTATATATATCCCTATACCCCTGTAATCTATGTACCGAGACCATGGCCGGTCCTGAGATTTCGGGGGCCCGGGGCGAACTAAACATTGGAGGCCCTCAATATACAAGTCATTATAATATAAGTATATATATAAATTTATCTCAAAAATAATGTATATATAAATTATTATTAGTAACACTTCAATGCATCTAAAATCAGTATGTGTATCAAATAATATATACATATTACCTTAAAAATTTCTTCTAACATTTCTCGATGCAAAGTCACTTATGGTGGGGTCGATGTCAATCTCATCCAATAATTTCTTCTCGATGCATAATGTAGCCAAACCATTTAACCTCTCTTGAGTCCTCAAATAATTCTTCAACAATTTCAACTTCGAAAAGCTTCTTTCGGCTGATGCAACTGTCATAGGCACAGTAACTAAGATGCAGTAGGCAATGGAGATATTAGGATAGCAATCAACTTCTCTCACATGCCTGAAAATATTCATAGCAGACATTACGCCATCTGGCAAAGTGAATCGCATAATCTTCAATTCAGAAATAAGATAATATACCTCAACATCAGATGAACCATTAAGAGAGAAAGTTTCTGCAAATTTTGTGCAACATCCTTCAAGTTCATTGTCACTTAATGACTTCAGGGTGCCCGAGCTCAATAAAAATCCGAATATATCTTTAAACACCATCAGTTCTTTAAATCTATCATTCAAAGAAGTGGCCGCCATATCAACCAAAATATTAAAATATTTAACTCGGAAAGCCTTCTCAGTTTCTAGAATTCATTTTTCTTTTTTCCTTTTGCTGCTACCTGATGGATAATTCCTCTTACTGGAGGACTTCATAATAACACACACACAATGTTGAAAATAAAGAAAATGTTCTATCAATTATTGAACATTGCCGGCAATGTATCAAAGGATTTTTTTTTGTATCAGTATTATATGAATATACCTCAATACCTGATGGAGTGATGGCCGGTCAAACTTCAGTGCATGTGCATATACAATACAATACACAGGGGATTGGCCGATTGCACAGTGCATAGAGTCTGCAAAGGATTGAGAAGAGAACAATTGAGCAAATGCCAAAGGGGCTCTGGAATTGAAATCAGCGGCAAATATATACAGATTAGGAAGAAAATTACCAGGCGGCGGCGAGGTGGGAGTGCATGCGTGCAGCGTGCCTGTACGGCGGCGTCGGCGGACAGCAGCTACAGCTGGGACTTGGGCGTTGCGTGACTCCGCGTGATGGCAGAGTCGAACACAACAAGAACGAAATCGTCCAGGCCGCTGATTGATCGTTCTGAAAGGAAATACCGCTGATCGCTCAAAACATTCGATCGCTCGGATCGGGAGATCGGGCTGCTGGCCTGCTGCTCCCTGGCGCGCGCCTGCCTGTATGGGCCAGCCTTACGTACAGACACCTCGGGGGCCCCCTAGATTTCAGGGGCCCGGGGCGGCCGCCCCCCCTGCCCCCCACAGGGTCGGCCCTGACCGAGACCAGATCAAATCAATACAAACCAAAGGCACGACACGAGCCTTTTGTGCGATACAACTCGGCGTGTCTCTTCCGTGCTAGTCTCACGTGCGTTGTCCAAGCAAAGGATCAATTGCTAGCTTGGCTAGCTTTACACTGCAGGTGATCGATCACGAGTTAGCTTTGTTTTGTTCATCGCGCTCGTCTCCGTCGTCGGTAGGACTCGGCGACGTCGTATGGGTCAACAATGCGCTCTACTCGTTCATGCCTCCATGCCTTACTCATACTGGGCAAAAGCACTCCAGACCTCCACGTTTCTTCTGAACTGAAGACGGTGCCGTCCCCGTCACCAACACACACTGTTTTACCTCCTCTACGGTGCACACCCCGACTACTCTGCTATGTGAGTCTCCGGGTGTCAGTGCTTCCCCAACATCACCGCCATTACACCTCATAACCTGGCGCCTCGCTCGGTCCCTTGTGTCTTCCTCGGATACTCACAAGATCACAAAGGCTACCGTTGCTTAAACCTACGACCGGCCGTGTCATCATCTCACAACACGTCATGTTCGACGAAAACTCCTTCCCCTTTTAGCAACACACAGAAGAGCGCGCCTCCGCCTCTGTGCTCGACCTCACCGACCACGTCATCACTCCACTCATTCCCCACGTTGTCGCCAGCCAACAACACACTCCCTACCACGAGCGCCCCCATAGTCCAAACAGCTTCCCCAAACCCTACCATGGCTACCAACTCGCCCACCCACACGCACACCAGCGCGCCTGCCTCCCTGCCACCCGATCCCGACCCCCCGAGTCCACCCTCTCCGAATCACCAAAACGACCCACCCCCGGCTCCCCTCGCTCCATCACACAAGATGGTCACGCGAGCCCGAGCAGGTAAATTCTTCCCCAACCCTAAGTACCACTGAAATCTCCACGCCAATGTTGCCACTTCCATCTCTCCTGTACCCAAGTCCGTGCGGGCTGCTCTGCGTGATCCAAATTGGCTAACTGCGATGCAGGATGAATTCTCGGCATTGATGCAGAACCAAACATGGAGCCTCGTTCCTCGCCCCCTGGAGCTAACATTGTGACCGGCAAGCGGCTGTTTTGGCACAAGTTCAAAGCTGATGGCGGGCTCGAGCGTTACAAGGCGAGTTGGGTGGTGCGAGGTTTCTCTCAGCAACAAGGCGTGCACTTCGACAAGACCTTCTCGCCGGTCGTCAAGGCTGCCACAATCCGCGCTGTGCCCACCGTGGCAGCCTCCTGCGCGTGGCCAATTCACCAGATGGACATGAACAATGCGTTCCTCCATGGCCACCTCATCGAGCGCGTGTACTGCCAGCAGCCGGCTGGCTTCGTTGACACGGCCCGCCCCGACCATGTCTTCCTCCTCAATAGATTGCTCCACAGCCTCAAGCAGGCGCCACGTGCCTGGTTTGCCAGGTTCGCCGCGTTCGCCTGCACGCTCGGCTTCCATGACTCCCGCACGGATCCGTCCCTGTTCGTGCTACACAACAATGGCGAGATGGATTACCTGCTGCTCTACGTCGACTATATTATTCTGGTCGCGTCGTCCACATCTCTCCTTCGCTGTCTCCAATAGCAGCTCTCAACGGAATTCTCTATGAAAGACCTGGGTGCCCTTCACTACTTCTTGGGCACCGCTGTCACCAGGAATGTCGATGGCTTCTTCCTGCCGCAGCGTGGCTACATGGTCGAGGCTGTGTCCACCCCTGTCGACACGCACTCAAAGTTGTCCGCCACAGACGGGGCGCCAGTCTCGGATGCCTCGGAGTACCACAGCATGGTTGGCGCGCTCCAGTACCTGACTATGACGTGCCCCGACATCGCCTATGCCGTGCACCAATGCTGCCTCGTCATGCACGATCCGCATGCCGCCCACCTTGCCCTGGTCAAGCACATCCTGCACTATCTCCGCGGCACAACGGATCTTGGATTGCATCTCCACTGCTCCTCCAACCTCGACCTCTTGGCGTACTCCGATGCCGACTGGGTCGGCTGTCCGGACACTCTTCGCTCGACCTCCGGCTATGTGGTGTTCCTCGGCGACGCCCTCGTGTCCTGGTTTAGGAAGCGCCAGGCCACGGTTTCACGATCAAGCACGGAGGCCGAATACCGCGCCGTCGCCAATGCAGTCGCTGAGTGCTGCTGGCTCCGGCAACTCCTCGGCGAGCTACGAGTCCCACTGCCCAAAGCCACGGTGGTGTTCTATGACAACATCTCATTGGTGTACATGGCGGGCAATCCAGTCCACCACCGACGCACGAAGCACATCAACCTAGACATCCACGTCGTCCGTGAGAAGGTCGCCCTCGGCGAGTTCCACATTCTCCATGTCCCGACCAAGCAGCAGTTCGCCGACGTCTTGACCAAGGGGCTCCCCTCACCGGCATTCCATGATTTTCGGTCCAGCTTATGCTGTTGGGGAACGCAGTAATTTCAAAAATTTCCTACGCACACGCAAGATCATTGTGATGCATAGCAACGAGAGGGGAGAGTATTGTCTACGTACCCTCATAGACCGTAAGCGGAAGCGTTATGACAATGCGGTTGATGTAGTCGTACATCTTCATGATCGACCGATCCTAGTACCGAAAATACGGCACCTCCGTGATCTACACACTTCAGCTTGGTGACTGATAATCCCCAAGTGCAGGGAATCATCGTAGCAATTTCCAAAGATGGAAGTGATAAGTATGGAGTGTCGAACCCACAAGGAGCTAAAGGTAAGATCAATATTCTCTCAAGCCCTATCTGCCACTGATACGACTCTACGTACACCGACGTTTGCTTCCAACTAGAAACGAGAAATAAAACTACATTGTGGGTATGAAGAGGATAACTTTGTATGATATCGGAGAGCTAAAATATGAAAGTAGGTGCTGTTATCATAAAGTTAGAATATATTACTAAATATTATAAATAGCGAGTGTGGAATAATGGTGGATCGGTGTGCGGAATTGTCCTAGGCAATTGTTAACAAGACCGGTAATCACTATTGCAGTTTCATATGAGGGAGAGGCATAAGCTAACATACTTTCTCTTCTTGGATCATATGCACTTATGATTGGAACTCTAGCAAGCATCCGCAACTACTAAAGATCATTAAGGTAAAACCCAACCATACAATTAAAGTATCAAGTCCGCTTTTATTCCCATATGCCATGTCCCGCTTATCCGTGTTTGTGTTTCAATCACTCACGCAACACAGACAATAAGCAAACCATGGACATATTGCAACACCCTACAGCGGGAATCTATCATGCTTGCGCGACACGGAGGGCATCATAAGACAAGACCAAAGTAAAACATACAACTCATACCAATCTAGATCATCAATCAACCCAAAGACAAAGGATATCTACTCAAAACATCATAGGATGGCAATACATCATTGGATCATAATATGTGGCATAAAGCACCATGTTCAAGTAGGGATTACAGCGGGGTGCAGGAGAGTGGACCACGTAAAAGAGATGAGGATGGTGATGATGATGGTGATGTTGATGAAGACGATCACCGCGACGCTGATTCCCCTCCTGATGGCACTCCGGTGCCACCGAGAGAGAGGAGGAGAGGTTCTCCCCCCTGTGCTTCCTCCTCCATGGCCTCCCCCGTGGATGGGGAGAGGTTCTCCCTCTGGTCCTTGGCCTTCATGGTGATGATGGCCCCTCCGGGATCCTCCTCCATAGCCTCCGGTGATGATGGCCCCCTCCGGCAGGGTGCCAGAGAGGGCCTAGATTGATTTCTCATGGCTATAGATTCTTGCGGCGGCGGAACTTCCGATCTAGGTTAATTTCTGGAGGTTTCTGTATATATAAGAGGTTTTTGGCGTCCAGAACAAGTTAGGGGGGGGGGGTCTTCGGGCTGTCCACGAGGTAGGGGGCATGCCTAGGGGGGTCGCGCCTCCCACCCTCGTGGGCAGCCCGGGACTCTTCTGGCCCAACTCTTTTACTCCATGGCCTTCTCCTGGTCCAAAAATAAGCTCCGTCAACTTTCAGGTCAATTGGACTCCGTTTCGTTTTCCTTTTTTGCGATACTCTAAAACAAGGAAAAAACAGAAACTGGCACTGGGCTCTAGCTTAATAGGTTAGTCCCAAATATCATATAAAATAGATATAAATTCATATAAAATATCCAAGGTTGATAATATAATAGCATGAATACTTCATAAATTATAGATACGTTGGAGACGTATCAGCATCCCCAAGCTTAATTCCTGCTCGTCCTCGAGTAGGTAAATGATAAAAGAAATAATTTATGAAGTGTGAATGCTAGCAAGTGCATAAGTTTCATCAATAATAATTCCAATCACTTTTTCTAGCATCATTATATATCATAATAGTAGCTCATTTTCATAAAAATTTTCATGATCAAGTAACAAGCTATTCACATGTTAAAGTATAGATCATAAACTTTCTTGAAACTAACAAACTATATTCTCAGTCATCAAACAATTGCAATTCATCTTATTTTCAGGAAGGGTCTATGTTAGAGCTTTGATTTAGCAAACTCCACACACTCAACTATCATATAATCTTTCACAATTGCTAACACTCACATGATATTTATGGGTTCAAAGTCTTAATCGGACACAGAGATAGGGGCTTATAGATTCGCCTCCCAACCTTTTACCTCAAGGTTCATGGTAACTTACATCCAATTGGATATATATATATATATATATATCAGGATCTTTCCAACACAATGTGCTTGCCAAAGGATAAAATGTAAAAAGGAAAGGTGAAGATCACCATGACTCTTGCATAAGGGTAGAATATAAAAGTAAAAGATATGCCCTTCGTAGAGGGAAGGAGAGGTTGTCACGCGCTTTTATGGTTGGATACACAAAATCTTAATGCAAAAGAACGTCACTTTATATTGCCACTTGTGATATGGACCTTTATTATGCAGCCCGTCGCTTTTATTTCTTCCACATCACAAGATCATATAAAGCTTATTTTCTCCACATTAATAGATCATACATATTTAGAGGGCAATTTTTATTGTGTGCACCGATGACAACTTAATTGAAGGATCTTACTCAATCCATAGGTAGGTATGGTGGACTCTCATGGCAAATCTGGTTTAAGGAATGTTTGGAAGCACAAGTAGTATCTCTACTTGGTGCAATCAATTTGGCTAGCATGAGGGAGAAAAGCAAGCTCAACATGTTGGATGATCCAAGACAATGTACTTTATTTCGGATATAAGAAATCATAACCCATTACGTTGTCTTTCTTGTCCGACATCAACCTTTTAGCATGTCATATTTTAATGAGTGCTCACAATTACAAAAGATGTCCAAGATAGTATATTTATATGTGAAATCTCTCTTCCTTCAATATTCTTTCATGAATTGTTCAAGTGACCAATTCTACTTTTGCTAACTTTCAATAAGTTTACTACATATAGTTATTATGTGTGAAGTCATTACTACCCATGGTATAAGCATATGAAATATATATAAATTCAGATTTATGATATTCAATTCATTCAACCATTTACTCATAGGATATATGTGAAGCACGTGAGTAAATGACAAACTACTCCAAAAAGATATAAGTGAAGAACACTGAGTAGTCAAATAATTAACTAGCCATGGGAGGATTCTTTTTTTTTCATTCAAGATTTCAGATCCAATGATTTTATTCAAACAACAAGTAAAATTGAAAATATGCTCCAAGCAAAACACATATCATGTGATGAATAAAAATATAGCTCCGAGTAAGGTATACCGATAATTTTGAAGACGAAAGAGGGGATGCCTTCCGGAGCATCCACAAGCTTAGGCGCTTGAGTCTTCCTTGAATATTACCTTGGGGTGCCTTGGGCATCCCCAAGCTTAGGGTCTTTCCACTCCTTATTCTCCTCATATCGATATCTCACCCAAAACTTGAAAACTTCAATCACACAAAACTTAACGGAACTTCATAAGATAGGTTAGTATGATAAAGAGTAAACCATTCACTTTGGTACTGTCAAAGACAAGGATAATAATTGTTCTCACACAATGCCTAATGTACCATATTATTTCTACAATTTATATTGAGAAATATAAGCCATAGAAACTAGAAAACAAGCAAACTATGCAATGAAAAAAGAATCTGTCAGAAACAGAACAGTCTGTAATGATCTGAACACCAACCATACTTCTGCTACTCTAAAAATTCTGAAATAAATTGGCGGACATGAGGAATTTTTCTATTAATCTTCTGAAAAAAGAATCAACTGAATCACATTCTTCTGTAAAAAATGGCAGCTAATCTCGTGAGCGCAAAGTTTCTGTTTTTTACAGGAAGATCACATTAACTTTCACCCAAGTCTTCCCAAAGGTCTTACCTGGCACTTTATTGAAACAAAATCTATAATACATGATTAATACAGTAGTTTAATCATGAGAACACACAAAATAAGTAAGGGTACATATTGGGTTGTCTCCCAACAAGCGCTTTTCTTTAATGCCTTTTAGCTAGGCATGATGATTTCAATGATGGTCACATAAAAAATAAGAATTGAAACATAAAGAGAGCATCATGAAGAATATGACTAGCACATTTAGACCTAACCCACTTCCTATACCTAGGGATTTTGTGAGCACACAATTTATAGGAACAAGAATCAACTAGCATAGGAAGGAAAAACAAGGATAACTTCAAAACTTTAAGCACATAGAGAGGAAACTTGATATTATTGCAACTCCTACAAACATGTATTCCTCCCTCATAATAATTTTCAGTAGCATCATGAATGAGTTCAACAATATTACCATCACATAAAGCATTCTTTTCATGATCTACGAGCATAGAAATTTTACTACTCTCCACATAAGCAAAATTCTCCCCATTCGGAATGGCGGGATCACTAGTTCCTAAAGTTGACACTCTTCTAGACCCGCTTTAGATGATAGTATTATTCATACTCCAAAAGATATAAGTTAAGTTCATTGAGCGTTCTATAATTAATATAGACTAACCAATATCCAAGCTCAAAATGTATAAGTGAAGCACACGAAGCATTCTATAAAGCCATACTCAAAAGATTTAAGTGAAGCTGAAAGAGCAATTCTATAAGATCATACTTAGAAGATATAAGTGAAACACATGAAGTATTCTATAAATTGATGAAGGGACATCTCATACTAGCATGGTTCTTAAAGAAAAAGAAAAACACAAAGGACACAAATCATGTGAACAAAACAAAAACCGAGGTATACTGATAATTGTTGAAGAAGAAAGATGGGATGCCAACCTGGGCATCCCCAAGCTTAGATGCTTGAGGGAATATTTACTTGGGGTGCCTTGGGTATCCCCAAGTTTGAGCTCTTGCCTCTCTTTATTCTTCTCACATCAGTAACTCCTCGTTCTTCGAACACTTCATGCACACAAAACTTTAACAAAAACTTTGTGAGATCCGCTAGTATAATAAAGCAAATCACTACCTTTAGGTACTGTTTTGAACGCATTACCATTTCATATTAGAACTATATCTACTATATTCCAACTTCTATATGGTTCATACCCTCCGATACTAGCCATAGATGCATCAAAATAAGCAAACAATACACGAAAAATAGAATCTGTCTAACACAGGACATTCTGTAGTAATCTGGAGGTTTAGTAAACTTATGTAACTCTAAAAAATATGAAATAAATTTTAAAATTTGAAAAATTTGTACAGAATTAATGTGCAAAAAGTTTCAGACCCATTTGACTTTCCAGTAAAAAAAAGTAAAATCACGCGCTACAGCCAAAGTTTCTGTTTTTTGTTCTACACATAGTAAACAAGTAATCTAATCATCCTAAAACCAAAGCTTGGCACATTATTTTTATAATACAATGGATATATATACGGGGATAATAATTTACAGAGAAACTTCCATGAAAAATTCTACATTGTTTCCATGAGCATGAACACAAGTGCTCAAGGTCGACCCTCACTTCTTCAATGCATAACTTTCACTACAAAAAAAAACATCCGTGACATTTTGAACCGAACGCATTTTTTTCTGTCATACTTATGACACTTCTATGACAATAATTGTGACAAAACACGGTATCATCATAGATGTGGTGGGGTCCTACTTCTATAACAAAAAATCATGATAGAAAATGGGCTTTTCATCCTGGGCGGGCCAGAGACGCAGCCGCATGCCATTCTTTCGGCCATCCATGACGGAAAAACCGTGGTAGAAGCGAGGGCGAGGAAAATATCGGAGTGTTCCCGGTTATGGTGGGTGGTAGGGGCCGAGCGATGTGTGTTTCTCTCGTACACGCACGCACGTGGGTGCGAGGCATTGGGCTCTAACTAAACCCGAGCGAGGCGTTGGTCTCTAACTGAACCCGAGCGATTGCACTGCAGGCTACACGTTACTGAACCCGAGCGATCGATCGATGGCTGTTAGCTGAACCCGATCGAGCGATTCCTTCGCTACTTATGCTAACTGAAGCCGATCGATGCTACCTCTGGATGAACAGTGAGTGTTGCTGGGGGGTTTGGATGAATAGTTCCTGGTGGGGGTGGATGAACATGACCCCATGGTGTTGCCTCTAGATGAACAGTGAGCGTTGCTGGGGGGGTTTGGATGAACAGTTCCCTGTGGGGGTGGATGAACAGGACCCCGTGGTGTTGCCTTTGGATGAACAGGACCCCGATCGATCGAGCCGGTTGGGGCTGGATGAACAGGACCCCGTGGAGCGCTGGGTGAATAGGACCACCCCGTGGAGGGCTGGATGAACAGTAGACGGTGGAGGGCTGGATGAACAGTAGCCTGTGGAGAGGGTTGGTTGAACAGTAGCTGGTGGAGTAGCGCGCGGTGGAGACTGGATGAACAGGAGCCCGTGGATGAACGGTCGCAGGTGGAGGCTGGAGGAGGTCGACGGTGGATGAACAGTAGCCCGTGGAGGTTGGAGGGGGTCGACGGTGGAGATGAACAGTATCCTGTGGAGTCCCATTTTGTGGTACGCCACACCCCTCTCGATGAACAGGACCCCCGTTTCGACCGTAGCGCTCCAACACAAGTCCGTTTCCTCCGTTTTACGGTACGCCACACCCCTCCCGATCAACAGGACCCCCGTTTCGACCATAGTAGGTCCATTTCCTCTGTTTTGTGGTACGCCAGACCCCTCCCGATGAACAGTATCCCGTTTCAAACGTGGCCGGTCAAACACAAGGCCGTTTCCTCCGTTCTGCGGTACGCCAGGCCTCGTTTCCATCGACTGTTCCGTCCAAGCCGGTTGGCTCCCACGCGTTCCGTTGCCTCCCGATGAACACGGCGCATTTCGTTGCCTCCCCATGAACACGACGACGACACAGTTTCTCCATTCCGACCCAGCCATGTACACGAGCCCTGGTCGTACGTACGCGTGAGTAGGCGTTCGAGACCCCGCTCGTATGTACGTACGTGGCCGTATTTACTTTCTTGCACCCTGGCCGCTGTACGCACGTGTACATGCTACGTGCACGCCTCTACTACGACACGTGCGCGCCTCTACATCGACCAGTATGTACTTACACGTTCGCAACCAGAATGACAACGCTACGTACGCTTCGACCAGGTGGGTCCCGACTGTCATGCACTTCCTTGCGTGCGAAGGTGTAGCTGGTGGGTCCCAGCAGTCAGGGGAGCGAATCCTTTTTTTGCTCGGACGCACTTCCTTGGGTGTGAAGATGTCGCTGGTAGGTCCCAGCAGCCTGGGGGGAAACGTTTTTTTCGCGAAATATGGTTGCCCGTCCGGTGGGTCCCTGCTGTCAGGTGGATGAATCATTATTTTCCGCGTAATAAGGAGGCACTTCCTTGATGCGGCCGTGGACCCAGCTGTTAGCCTCTCCACATACAGTCCACGTACGATGGAAGCCGTTCCTTGACCATGTTGACCATGCCGCGCCGAGAGCACCAGGGCGGTGGACGATGGCGAGGCCTAGGAAGGGGACGACGCAGAGCCAGGGAAGACGCGGTAGTGGATGCCCATACGTAGAGGAGTATGGGGGTTCGCTGGTTTGCTGCGGTGTGAGACTGCCGTTGCCGCAGAATAACAGGGGGTGTGGGTGAGTAGATGTCACATCCCTGCTTTTAGTCATGCATTAGGATTGGATGAACATGTGCATCATGTTTAAATTTCTTTTAAACTTGAAATGGGGCCTAATCAACCCCAACACCCCCCTGAAAATGCTAATTTCCAACAATTGGAATTTCAATGAACCCAAAATGCCCTTCATAAAAGCCCACCATTTTTGGTCTTGACTAAAACCTCTGCCAAAAATGGTCTTGCAATTTATGGAGCCATTCTGCATTTTTGAACAAGCCATAAGTATTTGAATTTGGGCATTTTAAATGCTACAAATATTTTAAAGTGCTCAAATAATCTTGGAAGCATTTTTAGGCAGTTGAGAATATTCCCAAATGTGCCTCTGAATATTTCCAGAGTTTTTGGAAATTAAATAGTATTTATTCTATTTCAATACACATAGCAGGAAATAATTAAAAGCAAAACAGAAAAGAGAGAGAGAGTTAGAGCTTACCTGGAAGCCCACCAGCCGGCCCACCAAGCTGGCCCGGCCCAGCAGCCGCTCCACGCAGCTGTTTCGTCTAGCCCGCGAGGCGAGCAGGTGCTCGACGGCGAGCACAGGAGCTCGCCACGCCACCTCTCTGCCTGCCTGCCGTTGCCCGCGCCAGCGTGATGCCTCGAAACACCTCCACGTCGCGCACCGAACCCCCTGGACACGTCCATTCCCCTGCCTCTCTCCCTCGCTCCCCTTCGCCATGGCCGACGCAGCCGCCGCCGTTCCACCGCCATAACCGTGCCCACTGTCGTCAACGCACCGCTCCACCGTGTCCTGAAGCTCCGCCACTCCCTCCTCTACCATCCCACCGAGCCACGCCCCGCCGGAGGCCCCCGAGCGTCTTCACCGAGCTCGTCTTCAACCTCCTGCCGGCCAGATCGCCTCCGCCGGCCCGTTTGCTCCGGCTCATCTCCGACCTCGCCGTCAACTCCGTCGCAACCACTCTGAGCTCAGCTACATTCCCATCATCTCTGTTCTCGCCGTCGTCCCCTGCATCGACTGCACGAAGCTCACCCGCACGCGCCGCTGCCCGCGTCGTCGCCGGTCATGCTCCGGTGACCATATAGTCCCGGACTTGTGTCCAACGCACTCCCCGCATCGCGTAGGAGCCGTAGATGCTAGCGCCGCCCCGCCTAGGCCACTGCAGCAACGAGCCCGAGCTCACTCGAGCTCCGGCGACCGCCAAGGTCGTCGCCGGCGTCGTTCTCGGCCTCCCCGAGCTCCACTTCCACCACCAAACGACGCGGCTTGCTTCCAGCTCCCCGTAGATGGTTTCAGCCGTCCGTTTGGTCGCTGGAGACGCAAACCCGAGCCCCTGCGCCGCGTCTGTCGTCGCCGGCGTCAAGCCGCCGGCGAGTTGACCACGTTTTGACCCGTGGACTGACGTGTGGGCCCAAGTTGACCTCCCCCCCGAGCCTATGACAGGTGGGACCGACCTGTTAATTAGTTTAGGATTAGTATTGACTAATTTTAGTTAGTTTAGGTCACTGACATGTGGGCCCAGGCCCCACTGACAGTTAATTAGTACTAACTTAACTCTGTTAGTTAGCTGAGACACTGACAGACGGGGCCCACCAGTCAGGTTTGACTGGCCCTGGCGCCTTTGACTCGCTGACATCACAGTGACGCAGTGCTGATGCAATTATTCGTTTTGTGGATTTATTTTTATATAGGAAATTCCAAAAAATAGCCAAAACTTCTAAAAATCATAGAAATTAATCTGTAACTCCAAATGAAAAGATTTATATATGAATTTTGATCAAAAAAATTCAATCTATCCATTGGTAATGGTTTCATGCATGACAAAACAAGATAACCTTGCTGTTTAAGCAAAATAAGATAATGCACTAATATGGCTATGTTAAGTGAACTAACATTTGAATCTTTGATTCAAATGGGTTCATTCCTTTCTGTTTTAGCTTGCATTAGGCCAAGACACATTCATCTTGCCATGTCATAGCATGCATCATATTGTTGCATATTGTCATGTGTTGATTATGTTTGATGTGTCTTTCGTGGTAGGTTCTGCCTCCGAGGATAACCCCGAATATCCGTCTGAAGGGCAGTACCCTACTACCACTACATTAGGCAAGCAGCCCCATTGATCATATCGATACAATCCCATGTTCTCGCCTCTGCTCTCATTTACTGCATTAAGGCAACAACGTTTCAAACTGCTGTGTGCTACGGTAGTTGAACCCTTATCCTCTGCATGACCTGTCATTGCCACAGTAACTAGATAAAACCCACTAGCATGTGTAGGAGTTGATTGAGCCTTGTATGTGTTTCCTACCTTGCTATGCCTGCTATGCTTAGAGTTGTGTCAGGTCTGGTTCATCTGGGTGATGGGCTAGAGTTAAATGATTATGTCGGTAATGTGAGGGATGTGTTGAACATGATTTGGTAAAGGTATCGATGAGAGGCCATGTAGGAGTACATGGTGGGTTGTTTCATTGAGGCCGTCCCTAAGAACTGAGATATGTATGTGTGATTTTAAGAATCAGCTACTACCATGCATTGGGATCCTTAATTGACCCTCTTGGCTTCTTAATCACCCTAGTACTCTGTCCAGGAGTTGCAATTAGTTTCTGGTGTTTGTAGGTTATGTGTTGGCGGCGTGCGTAGCGCTGACCCTAGGGGTGGGCTATGTTGCGGTAGATACACCGTGGCACGATGTACCGAGTCACCCGTTTGGTGTCTCGGGAACCCTGTTCACATCGTTCGGGGCCGTATGTGGAAACCTCGGCCGGACTCCCTGCGGATGGAACCTGGATAGGTGATAAACCTGGACTAGAGACTTGAGTGTTTAGGTAGGCCATGGCCGACACCCTCGTTGGGCTTCCGCTTGAAGGTTGCCGAGTACATGTCGTGTAAACGGCGGTAAGTGGTGAGAGCATGTATGAAGAAGTACACCCCTGCAGGGTTAACATCATCTATTCGAATAGCCGCGTCCGCGGTAAAGGACTACTTGGTTGCCTATACAGTTCATAGACAAGTTAATGGATACTACTAAAAGACTCAAGATAAGTGTGAGTACCGAGGATGGCTCTCTCGTAGGATGACGAGGGAGGATCCCTGGTGGAGTATTGTGTTGGTGATTAGTGGACTCATGTGCGAAAACTATTTTACTAGTGGTGTCCCGTAGGATAGCTTAGCCAAGAGTCAAAGCTAGCTTGCTGCAATAACTCCACCACCTTCTTGAGAATGAGCATGTATAGTAGGTTCTGATGTAAGACTTCCTGAGTACCTTTGTACTCATGTTTGCTTAATTACTGTTTTCAGACGACAACACCGCCCCTTCCGATGGGTTTTATGTATACCTCGACATCGATGAGTGACTTGCCACCTAGGTGGTGATCCTGGCCATGGAGGGCCCTATGTAGATAGACAGGCTTCGAGAAGCCTTCTTTCTTTCTAGTGTCTATACTCAGACTAAGTTGCTTCCGCATGTGCTTGTATGATTGTATGACTTGAGTGTCGGGTCGTGTGACCCCTACCTGTATGAATATGTTATGTATGGCTCCTCGGAGCCTTTTTAAATAAAGTACTTGAGTTGTAGAGTTTTGTTGTGATGCCATGTTGTATGTACTCATATCAGGCATATTGTGTGTATGATTGAAATGCTTGGTATGAGTGGGATCCGACAATCTAGTTGATTATCCTTGGCAGCCTCTCATATGGGGAAATGTAGTCTAGTGCTTCCTGAGCGATAGTAGTCCGCTACAGCCCGATTCACCGGAGTCCTGCTAGCCCAGCTCTACTGCTCTGGACACTTGACTGGCCGGCATGTGTTTCACTTCGTTCCTATGTCTGTCCCTTCGGGGAAATGTCACGCGGTGACATCCAGAGTCTTGCCTAGCCTGCTACAGCCCGGGGTTCCCCGGAGTCCTGTTAGCCCAGTGCTACAGCCCGGATTCACACGCTGATGACCGACATGCTCGATGTGATTCACGTATGCCTGTCTCCATAGGCCTGTGCCACTTTGGGTTCACGACTAGCCATGTCGGCCCGGGTTCTTTGTCATATGGATGCTAGCGACACTATCATATACGTGAGCCAAAAGGCGCAAACGGTCCCGGGCCATGGTAAGGCGACACCCGTGGGGATACCGTGCGTGAGGCCTCAATGTGATATGAAGTGTTACCGGCTAGATCGATGTGACTTGGAATCGGGGTCCTGACATCGTTGGCATCAGAGCCGGACTGCCTGTAGGTTCATTGAGCCAAACTGGTCGATGTCAAGTCTAGAAATGCTTTAGCTATATGTAGGGGAATTGGTTGTGGGAGGGAACGTAAGGCTCTTTTACTCCTTTACCTTATGCCCTCTGATCTGAGTCATTCTCTTCTCATTCAACGTGGGTTAAGGACTAGGCTCTCTTCTTCTATCAGGTTCATGTGTTACTAATCCGTAGTAGCTTATAAGATTGTTGTTATAAGCCTCAGTACAGTTTCTACTACTTTTAGTATGTTGCCAATTGAATCAGAACCTTGATATGATGTTGTTGAGTGGTATTGCAAACTGTTGTGGATGTCTCAAATCTTTTTCTGAGCATTTACAGCTGTTATGCTATCCATTTTCCCTAGAAATTCTAATGTCTTTGCATTGTGGTTGTGCTTTCAGATGGCCACTCGTGCTCAAAACCAAGTGGTTCGCCTGACTCGGTGCCTCGATGTGCCAGGTCATACTGCTATGTTAGTCCAGGTAATGATCGAGACGGGTTACCGTTGGTATCCCAAATACACTGTCGAAGAGCAATTCCGGGACTTCAATCAAAGCCAATATTTCTGCACCGTCAGGATATTTCCTTCCTATCCTGGATCTACCGAGCCCCTCCACTATTCCTATGGACTCGGGGTTACTGTTGAGATGGCTGTGCAGGATGCTGCCTATTCCATGATGACCATCATGCGAGTCCGGACTGGCCTGCTTCAGAACACCGACTTCCGTTATATGCCAGCTTCACTCCCGGGAGCGCAAGGGTATCTCCAGGCTATCTATGCTGACTCCACACGTGAGGACTCACTAACTCGCACCACTGCCGAGATGCTCGAGGATAAGGACCGAGAGAATCGGGCCTTGAGACTGGAGCTTTTCAACACCCGTGCTGATCATTGGGCCACTTTGACTTGGTTTGCACCTGCTGTGCAAGCTGGATGTATGGATACGAGGGATCTGTATCCTGTGAGATCGGCTCTGCCAGACATGGTGGATTGGCGTGATGTGGGAGGCATCACCCCACCCCGTGGTCCCCGCAGGCCACCGTTTGTTGGTCCAAGACCTCATCCTAGCCCCTTTGGTCCACAAGCTCCTCAGGACCGTCTGTTCCCAGATGATCACGTTGAACTTCCAGGCTATGGAGGTGACTTCTATGAGGACTACTACGGAGCTGTCTGAGTTAGTAGTAGTATCACTAGTATTGTAATAGTTGTATCTTCACTGTCTTGCGTGACTTGTGGAATATGACTTAGTGTGTAATCAATTTCGGAGGTGTAGACAAATAATGTATAGGAGCTTGGAATGCCTCCGATGAGATGTAACGTCTTTCATCATAGTTGTACTGTAGCCTGGGCTTGTACTAAACTATGTATGGTGTGTATGACCGTTGGTATATATATGGCAGTTCTATATTACCATGACATACGAATGAACTGTTGGAAATATGTGGGTGTTCGATTCGTCACAATGTAACTAGATTATTGACTCTAGTGCAAGTGGGAGACTGTTGGAAATATGCCCTAGAGGCAATAATAAAAGCATTATTATTATATTTCCTTGTTCATGATAATTGTCTTTATTCATGCTATAATTGTATTATCCGGAAATCGTAATACATGTGTGAATAACAGACACCAACATGTCCCTAGTAAGCCTCTAGTTGACTAGCTCGTTGATCAACAGATAGTCATGGTTTCCTGACTATGGACATTGGATGTCATTGATAACGAGATCACATCATTAGGAGAATGATGTGATGGACAAGACCCAATCCTAAACATAGCACAAGATCGTATAGTTCGTTTGCTAGAGTTTTCCAATGTCAAAGTATCTTTTCCTTAGACCATGAGATCGTGTAACTCCCGGATACCGTAGGAGTGCTTTGGGTATGCCAAACGTCACAACGTAACTGGGTGACTATAAAGGTAGACTACGGGTATCTCCGAAAGTGTTTGTTGGGTTGACATGGATCAAGACTGGGATTTGTCACTCCGTATGACGGAGAGGTATCACTGGGCCCACTCGATAATGCATCATCATAATGAGCTCAAAGTGACCAAGTGTCTGGTCACGGGATCATGCATTACGGTATGAGTAAAGTGACTTGCCGGTAACGAGATTGAACGAGGTATTGGCATACCGACGATCGAATCTCGGGCAAGTAACATATCGATTGACAAAGGGAATTGCATACGGGGTTGATTGAATCCTCGACATCGTGGTTCATCCGATGAAATCATCGTGGAGCATGTGGGAGCCAACATGGGTATCCAGATCCCGCTGTTGGTTATTGACCGGAGAGTCGTCTCGGTCATGTCTGCTTGTCTCCCGAACCCGTAGGGTCTACACACTTAAGGTTCGGTGACGCTAGGGTTGTGAAGATATGTATATGCAGAAACGCGAATGTTGTTCGGAGTCCCGGATGAGATCCCGGACGTCACGAGGAGTTCCGGAATGGTCCGGAGGTAAAGAATTATATATAGGAAGTGCTGTTTCGGGCATCGGGACAAGTTTCGGGGTTATCAGTATTGTACCGGGACCACCGGAAGGGTCCCGGGGGTCCACCGGGTGGGGCCACCTATCCCGGAGGGCCCCATGGGCTGAAATAGGATGGAACCCAGCCCATAGTGGGCTGGGGAGCCAGCCCCTATAGGCCCATGCGCCTAGGGTTCCACCATGGAAGAGTCCATGTGGTGGAAGGCACCCCTAGGTGCCTTGGGGGGGAGGGAATCCTCCCCTTGGCCGCCGCCCCCCTAGTAGATTTCATCTACTAGGGCCGGCGCCCCCCCCCATGGCACCCCTATATATAGTGGGGGGAGAGGAGGGATCTCACACCAGCCCCTGGCGCCTCCCACTCTCCCCGTTACGTCTCTCCCTCGTAGTCTTGGCGAAGCCCTACTTCTGTGACGCCCTGCATCCACCACCACGCCGTCGTGCTGCTGGATCTTCATCAACCTCTCCTTCCCCCTTGCTGGATCAAGAAGGAGGAGACGTCTCCCGTCCCGTACGTGTGTTGAACGCGGAGGTGCCGTCCGTTCGGCGCTGGTCATCGGTGATTTGGATCACGTCGAGTACGACTACATCATCACCGTTCTTTTGAATGCTTCCGTGCGCGATCTACAAAGGTATGTAGATGCATCCAATGACTCGTTGCTAGATGAACTCCTAGATGATCTTGGTGAAACGAGTAGGAAATTTTTTGTTTTCTGCAACGTTCCCCTTTAGTGGCATCATGAGCTAGGTCTATGCGTAGTTCTTCTTGCGCGAGTAGAACACAATTAGTTGTGGGCGTAGATTTGTCAACTTTCTTGCCGTTACTAGTCTTTTCTTGCTTCAGCGGTATTGTGGGATGAAGTGGCCCGGACCAACCTTACACGTACGCTTACGTGAGACCGGTTCCACCGACTAACATGCACTAGTTGCATAAGGTGGCTGGCGGGTGTCTGTCTCTCCCACTTTAGTTGGAGCGGATTCGATGAACATGGTCCTTATGAAGGGTAAATAGAAGTTGACAAATCACGTTGTGGCTTTAACGTAGGTAAGAAGACGTTCTTGCTAGAACCCTAATTCAGCCACGTAAAACTTGCAACAACAATTAGAGGACGTCTAACTTGTTTTTGCAGCAAGTGGTTTGTGATATGATATGGCCAAAGTTGTGATGAATGATGAATGATCTATATGTGATGTATGAGATGTTCATGCTATTGTAATAGGATTCACGACTTGCATGTCGATGAGTATGACAACCGGCAGGAGCCATAGGAGTTGTCTTTATTCTTTTATATGACCTGCGTGTCATCAAGAAACGCCATGTAAATTACTTTACTTTATTGCTAAACGCGTTAGCCATAGTAGTAGAAGTAATAGTTGGCGAGCAACTTCATGGAGACACGATGATGGAGATCATGATGATGGAGATCATGGTGTCAAGCCGGTGACAAGATGATCATGGAGCCCCAAGATGGAGATCAAAGGAGCTATGTGATATTGGCCATATCATGTCACGATTATTATTTGATTGCATGTGATGTTTATCATGTTTTTGCATCTTGTTTACTTAGAACGACGGTAGTAAATAAGATGATCCCTCATAACAATTTCAAGAAGTGTTCTCCCCTAACTGTGCACCGTTCCTAAAGTTCGTCATTTCTAAGCACGCCGTGATGATCGGGTGTGATGGATCCTTACGTTCACATACAACGGGTGTTGACGAGCCTAGCATGTACAGACATGGCCTCGGAACACATGCAAAACACTTAGGGTTAACTTGACGAGCCTAGCATGTACAGACATGGCCTCGGAACACAGAAGACCGAAAGGTCGAGCATGAGTCGTATAGAAGATACGATCAACATGAAGATGTTCACCGACGTTGACTAGTCCGTCTCACATGATGATCGAACACGGGCTAGTTAACTCGGATCATGTAATACTTAGATGACTAGAGGGATGTCTAATCTAAGTGGGAGTTCATTAATAATTTGATTAGATGAACTTAATTATCATGAACTTAGTCTAAAAATCTTTGCAATATGTCTTGTAGATCAAATGGCCAACGTAGTCCTCAACTTCAACGCGTTCCTAGAGAAAACCAAGCTGAAAGACGATGGCAGCAACTATACGGACTGGGTCCGGAACCTGAGGATCATCCTCATAGCTGCCAAGAAAGATTATGTCCTACAAGCACCGCTAGGTGAAGCTCCCGTCCCACAGAACCAAGACGTTATGAACGCTTGGCAGACACGTGTTGACGACTACTCCCTCGTTCAGTGCGGCATGCTTTACAGCTTAGAGCCGGGGCTCCAAAAGCGTTTTGAGAGACATGGAGCATACGAGATGTTCGAAGAGCTGAAAATGGTTTTTCAAGCTCATGCCCGGATCGAGAGATATGAAGTCTCCGATAAGTTCTTCAGCTGTAAGATGGAGGAAAATAGTTCTGTCAGTGAGCACATACTCACTATGTCTGGGTTGCATAACCGCTTGTCTCAGCTGGGAGTTAATCTCCCGGATGATGCGGTCATTGACAGAATCCTCCAGTCGCTTCCACCAAGCTACAAGAGCTTTGTGATGAACTTCAACATGCAGGGGATGCAAAACACCATTCCTGAGTTGTTCTCAATGCTGAAATCAGCGGAGGTAGAAGTCAAGAAGGAACATCAAGTGTTGATGGTCAATAAAACCACTAAGTTCAAGAAAGGCAAGGGTAAAAAGAACTGCAAGAAGGACGGCAAGGAAGTTGCCGCGCCCGGCAAGCAAGCTGCCGGGAAGAAGCCGAAGAATGGACCCAAGCCTGAGACGGAGTGCTTTTATTGCAAAGGGAAGGGTCACTGGAAACGGAACTGCCACAAATACTTAGCGGACAAGAAGGCCGGCAAAACAAAAGGTATATTTGATATACATGTAATTGATGTGTACCTTACCAGTACTCGTAGTGACTCCTGGGTATTTGATACCGGTGCTGTTGCTCATATTTGTAACTCACAGCAGGAGCTGCGGAATAAATGGAGACTGGCAAAGGACGAGGTGACGATGCGCGTCGGGAATGGTTCCAAGGTCGATGTGATCGCCGTCGGCACGCTGCCTCTGCATTTACCTACAGGATTAGTTTTAAACCTCAATAACTGTTATTTAGTGCCAGCTTTGAGCATGAACATTGTATCGGGATCTCGTTTAATTCGAGATGGCTACTCATTTAAATCTGAGAATAATGGTTGTTCCATTTATATGAGAGATATGTTTTATGGTCATGCTCCTATGGTGAATGGTTTATTCTTAATGAGTCTCGAACGTAATGCTACACATGTTCATAATGTGAGTACCAAAAGATGTAAGGTTGATAATGATAGTTCCACATACTTGTGGCACTACCGCCTTGGTCACATAGGTGTCAAACGCATGAAGAAGCTCCATGCAGATGGACTTTTAGAATCTCTTGATTATGAATCATTTGACACGTGCGAACCATGCCTTATGGGTAAAATGACCAAGACTCCGTTCTCAGGAACAATGGAGCGAGCAACCGACTTATTGGAAATCATACATACTGATGTGTGCGGTCCAATGAGTGTTGAGGCTCGCGGTGGATATCGTTATGTTCTCACCCTCACTGATGATTTAAGTAGGTATGGGTATATCTACTTAATGAAACACAAGTCTGAAACCTTTGAAAAGTTCAAGGAATTTCAGAGTGAGGTTGAAAATCAACGTGACAGGAAAATCAAGTTTCTACGATCAGATCGTGGAGGAGAATACTTGAGTCATGAATTTGGCACACACTTAAGGAAATGTGGAATAGTTTCACAACTCACACCGCCTGGAACACCTCAGCGTAACGGAGTGTCCGAACGTCGTAATCGCACTCTATTAGATATGGTGCGATCTATGATGTCTCTTGCCGATTTACCGCTATCTTTTTGGGGCTATGCTTTAGAGACTGCCGCATTCACTTTAAATAGGGCTCCGTCGAAATCCGTTGAGACGACACCGTATGAATTATGGTTTGGGAAGAAACCTAAGCTGTCGTTTCTAAAAGTTTGGGGATGCGATGCTTATGTGAAGAAACTTCAACCTGAGAAGCTCGAACCCAAGTCGGAAAAATGCGTCTTCATAGGATACCCAAAAGAAACTATTGGGTACACCTTCTACCTCAGATCCGAAGGCAAGATCTTTGTTGCCAAGAATGGGTCCTTTCTAGAGAAAGAGTTTCTCTCGAAAGAAGTAAGTGGGAGGAAAGTAGAGCTTGATGAAGTATTACCTCTTGAACCGGCAAATGGCGCAACTCAAGAAAATGTTCCTGAGGTGCCTGCACCGACTAGAGAGGAAGTTAATGATGATGATCAAGATACTTCTGATCAAGCTCCTACTGAAATTCGAAGGTCCACAAGGACACGTTCCGCACCAGAGTGGTACGGCAACCCTGTCTTGGAAATCATGTTGTTAGACAACGGTGAACCTTCGAACTATGATGAAGCGATGGCGGGCCCGGATTCCGACAAATGGCTAGAAGCCATGAAATCCGAGATAGGATCCATGTATGAAAACGAAGTATGGACTTTGACTGACTTGCCCGTTGAACGGCGAGCCATAGAAAATAAATGGATCTTTAAGAAGAAGACAGACGCGGATGGTAATGTGACCATCTATAAAGCTCGGCTTGTCGCTAAGGGTTATCGACAAGTTCAAGGGGTTGACTACGATGAGACTTTCTCACCGGTAGCAAAGCTAAAGTCAGTCCGAATCATGTTAGCAATTGCCGCATTCTACGATTATGAGATATGGCAAATGGACGTCAAAACGGCATTCCTTAATGGTTTCCTTAAGGAAGAATTGTATATGATGCAGCCGGAAGGTTTTGTCGATCCTAAGAATGCTGACAAGGTGTGCAAGCTCCAACGCTCGATTTATGGGCTAGTGCAAGCATCTCGGAGTTGGAACATTCGCTTTGATGAGATGATCAAAGCGTTTGGGTTTACACAGACTTATGGAGAAGCCTGCGTTTACAAGAAAGTGAGTGGGAGCTCTGTAGCATTTCTCATATTATATGTAGATGACATACTTTTGATGGGAAATGATATAGAACTCTTGGACAACATCAAGGCCTACTTGAATAAGAGTTTTTCAATGAAGGACCTTGGAGAAGCTGCTTATATATTAGGCATCAAAATCTATAGAGATAGATCGAGACGCCTCATAGGTCTTTCACAAAGCACATACCTTGATAAGATATTGAAGAAGTTCAATATGGATCAGTCTAAGAAGGGGTTCTTGCCTGTGTTGCAAGGTATGAAATTGAGCTCAGCTCAATGTCCGACCACGGCAGAAGAAATAGAAGAGATGAGTGTCATCCCCTATGCCTCAGCCATAGGTTCTATTATGTATGCCATGCTGTGTACCAGACCTGATGTAAACCTTGCCGTAAGTTTGGTAGGAAGGTACCAAAGTAATCCCGGCAAGGAACACTGGACAGCGGTCAAGAATATCCTGAAGTACCTGAAAATGACTAAGGAAATGTTTCTCGTTTATGGAGGTGACGAAGAGCTCGTCGTAAAGGGTTACGTCGACGCTAGCTTCGACACAGATCTGGATGACTCTAAGTCACAAACCGGATACGTGTATATGTTGAATGGTGGAGCAATAAGCTGGTGCAGCTGCAAGCAGAGCGTCATGGCGGGATCTACATGTGAAGCGGAGTACATGGCAGCCTCGGAGGCAGCACATGAAGCAATATGGGTGAAGGAGTTCATCACCGACCTAGGAGTCATACCCAATGCGTCGGGACCGATCAAGCTCTTCTGTGACAACACTGGAGCTATTGCTCTTGCCAAGGAGCCCAGGTTTCACAAGAAGACAAGGCACATCAAGCGTCGCTTCAACTCCATTCGTGAAAATGTTCAAGATGGAGACATAGAGATTTGTAAAGTACATACGGACCTGAATATAGCAGATCCGTTGACTAAACCTCTCCCTAGAGAAAAACATGATCAACACCAGAATTCCATGGGTGTTCGATTCGTCACAATGTAACTAGATTATTGACTCTAGTGCAAGTGGGAGACTGTTGGAAATATGCCCTAGAGGCAATAATAAAAGCATTATTATTATATTTCCTTGTTCATGATAATTGTCTTTATTCATGCTATAACTGTATTATCCGGAAATCGTAATACATGTGTGAATAACAGACACCAACATGTCCCTAGTAAGCCTCTAGTTGACTAGCTCGTTGATCAACAGATAGTCATGGTTTCCTGACTATGGACATTGGATGTCATTGATAACGAGATCACATCATTAGGAGAATGATGTGATGGACAAGACCCAATCCTAAACATAGCACAAGATCGTTTAGTTCGTTTGCTAGAGTTTTCCAATGTCAAAGTATCTTTTCCTTAGACCATGAGATCGTGTAACTCCCGGATACCGTAGGAGTGCTTTGGGTATGCCAAACGTCACAACGTAACTGGGTGACTATAAAGGTAGACTACGGGTATCTCCGAAAGTGTCTGTTGGGTTGACATGGATCAAGACTGGGATTTGTCACTCCGTATGACGGAGAGGTATCACTGGGCCCACTCGGTAATGCATCATCATAATGAGCTCAAAGTGACCAAGTGTCTGGTCACGGGATCATGCATTACGGTACGAGTAAAGTGACTTGCCGGTAACGAGATTGAACGAGGTATTGGGATACCGACGATCGAATCTCGGGCAAGTAACGTACCGATTGACAAAGGAAATTGTATACGGGGTTGCTTGAATCCTCGATGTCGTGGTTCATCCGATGAGATCATCGAGGAGCATGTGGAAGCCAACATGGGTATCCAGATCCCGCTGTTGGTTATTGACCGGAGAGTCGTCTCGGTCATGTCTGCTTGTCTCCCGAACCCGTAGGGTCTACACACTTAAGGTTCGGTGACGCTAGGGTTGTGAAGATATGTATATGCAGTAAACCCGAATGTTGTTCGGAGTCCCGGATGAGATCCCGGACGTCACGAGGAGTTCCGGAATGGTCCGGAGGTAAAGAATTATATATAGGAAGTGCTGTTTCGGCCATCGGGACAAGTTTCGGGGTTATCGGTATTGTACCGGGACCACCGGAAGGGTCCCGGGGGTCCACCGGGTGGGGCCACCTATCCCGGAGGGCCCCATGGGCTGAAATAGGAGGGAACCCAGCCCATAGTGGGCTGGGGCGCCAGCCCCTATAGGCCCATGCGCCTAGGGTTTCCACCATGGAAGAGTCCATGTGGTGGAAGGCACCCCTAGGTGCCTTGGGGGGAGGGAAACCTCCCCTTGGCCGCCGCCATAGGAGATTGGATCTCCTAGGCTGCGCACACCCCCCTTGGCACCCTATATATAGTGGGGAGAGGAGGGATTTCACACCAGCCCCTGGCGCCTCCCTCTCTCCCCGTTACGTCTCTCCCTCGTTAGTCTTGGCGAAGCCCTGCTTCTGTGACGCCCTGCATCCACCACCACGCCGTCGTGCTGCTGGATCTTCATCAACCTCTCCTTCCTCCTTGCTGGATCAAGAAGGAGGAGACGTCTCCCGTCCCGTACGTGTGTTGAACGCGGAGGTGCCGTCCGTTCGGCGCTGGTCATCGGTGATTTGGATCACGTCGAGTACGACTACATCATCACCGTTCTTTTGAACGCTTCCGTGCGCGATCTACAAAGGTATGTAGATGCATCCAATGACTCGTTGCTAGATGAACTCCTAGATGATCTTGGTGAAACGAGTAGGAAATTTTTTGTTTTCTGCAACGTTCCCCTTCATGAACATCTCTGCATTCCATGTTATCCATTACATTCTGCACTTCCTTGCTAAGTTGTGCCATCCTTATCTAAACCGTTGTCTTGTTTTCTCCTAGGACGGTCAACACCCGCAGCAACCCTGCTGCCCCGGAGCAGGGGGAAGCCAGTGCAGTTAGGGGTGAAAATCTGCCTCACCCGCCTTCTCTGGCCGAAGTGATGCTGGAGGCAGAAAGAAACAAGCATGAGACTAACCGCTTGCTGGAGCGGATTGAGCAGAACACTACACGCCATCAGCGAAATGACTTGGTGTCAATCAATGACTTCATCAAGTTGTACCCACCAAAGTTTAACCATTCCGTCGAGCCCCTCGACGCGGATGACTGGCTTTGCAGCATCACCCACAAGCTATGTTCTGCCAACGTAGCCGAAGCTGATAAGGTTACTTATGCTGCCTATCACCTCGAAGGCCCTGCCAGCCTTTGGTGGGAAAATTTTGAAGCTATGCGCCCGGTCGGCCAAATCACTACTTGGGCTGAATTCAGTGAGGCTTTCCGTGAGCATCACATCCCGGAAGGTCTCATAGATCGCAAGAGGGAAGAGTTCTGCAATTTCACCCAAGGAAGACTGACTGTGGATGCATATAGTCGTGAATTTGGGAATCTGGCATGATATGCTCCTGAAGAAGTATCTACCGACGCTAAGAAGCAGGCAAGGTTCCGCAAGGGACTTAGCCATAGGTCTGTGCCACTTTGGGTTCACGACTAGCCATGTCGGCCCGGGTTCTCTGTCATATGGATGCTAGCGACACTATCATATATGTGAGCCAAAAGGCGCAAACGGTCCCGGGCCATGGTAAGGCGACGCCCGTGGGGATACCGTGCGTGAGGCCGCAATGTGATATGAAGTGTTACCGGCTAGATCAATGTGACTTGGAATCGGGGTCCTGACAGTAGAGGGATGGCCTGGCCAGTGGTGGCAGTAGTAAGGGGCGGTGAGGCCTCCGCGGCATCGCAGCTGGCCACGGGAGGCAGGAGCACGAGGCATGACCGGCGCTGCTTTGGGTGGCTGGAGCAAGAAGACCAGAGGTTGAAGAAGCACTACGGCCGTTGGATGGACATCGTACGGTCACTAGAGCTAGAATCATTCATATTTACTAAGTTGACAAAGCCCTCTGTCCCCGTCAACTTAGTTGGCCCACAAGTCAGCCTCCCACTATTGTGGGTCCCAGCTAGCAGGGGGTATTCATTTTTTGTGCGTAATAAGGAGGCACTTCCTTGCGTGTGAAGATATAGCTGGTGGGTTCGACCTGTCAGCGGTGGGAACATTTTTCACGAAATTCAGAGGCCCTTCCGGTGGGTCCTAGCTGTCAGGTGGAGGAATCTTTATTTTGCGCGTAATAAGGAGGCATTTCCTTGCGTGCAGCCGTGGACCCAGCTGTCAGTCTCTCCACGCACAGTCTACTTCCGATGGTGTCGTTCATTGACCACATTGACCACTCCGCGCCGAGCGCATCAAAGGTGGTGGACGACGGCGAGGCCCCGGACAGCAACGAGCCGGAGATGGGAAGACGCGGGAGTAGAGTCGCAGACGGAGAGGTGTACGAGGGTTAACTGGTTCTGGTGTGGTGTGGTTCAGCAGTCGGTGGAGAAGAACAGGAGGTGTGGAGGGGTGGAGGGATGGCCTGGCCAACGGTGGAGTAGCGGTTCACAGCGAAGCGTGCTAAGCAAAGCTGCTAGCAGCAGGAGGCGGGAGCAGGTGGTCCCGGCGGCGCCGGAGGAAGAAGGCGAGAGATTGAAGATGGATGCCAGTCGTTGGATGTAAATTCAATGGCTAACGATGTCATAATCATTTGTTGACTAAGTTGACAACGACTTGCATTGGCTTCGACCTATTGGCCCACATTTCAGCCTCCAAAAATGTGGCACGTATTCAACCTATTTTTTCAGAATTTACAGTCTTTTTTTGCAGGGTAGAATTTACAGTCCATTTGAACTTTTTTTAATTACGGTCCATTAGCTAGGATGGGTGAACAAATAATGTAGCGTCCATGCGACCCATTTATGTTTTTCCTAAAAAATTATAGGCCATTTGCACTTTCTCTAAATACATGATTTTGCTGGGCTTATTCTAATTATAATGTTGGGGTGAGGCAACAATGATATCAAAAAATAAATAGGGGCTGAGCATTTTGTTATATATATATTTAAATAATAAGTGATTTATTATTACACTGGGTCCTTAAATCTTATCAAGCTTTTGTACACAATCACCAGGATTTTCGTTGCAAAAAAAATCCAGGATTTTATTATTAAGAAATTATTTTTGTAAGTTAATAAGATGTGGGATATTGTTTTCTTACATATGTAAGTATCTGTTAAATATATGATGACAATAACAATAATATATAATAACATACAAAATAATTTAAATATATATAATATAGTTAGAAGGGAAACATAAGTTGGATCAGGCGTTCCTATTCTTATTTAGAAAAATAGAACAGACCTCTGTGTTTTCTTAAAAAAACATAAATTGGGCTACTGATGTTTCAGGAAAAATAAAACCTCGGATGGGAGGTCCATAGGCCGATCGATACATGACGGCCCTCAAGAAAATACAAACAGGCCTATGGACCTCCCATCCGAGGTCGTGGGCTGCGCATGTTAAAAAAGAAAGCCTAGACGGGGTAGCCCAAAACCCAGCTGATACTTGCTGCCTCAATGATAATAAATGATACCTGCTAGCTCCCCGGCTTCGTTGTGAATTTATCTCCTATAGTAACTACGTTGTAGCACCTAAAAAAATGTAACTATGTTGACAAACTCGTGGGACCCAACGTCAGTATAGCATTAGGAGGAACTATTTTTTCGATGAGGCACTTGCTTGCATACGGCCACAGACCTGGTGGGTCCCGACTGTCCGCCTCTCCATGTACAGTCCTCTCCAGATTCCTCTCATTTGTTCAGCATGTTCACAACGACAGACAGCTAAGGAAGTGCCTTATTAGTAACGAAACAACTGAACTAGCCTAGTGCCCGAGTGACACTACCCGACAGCTGTTCCGCCCGGGTTCGATTCCACCTATGCAGAGAAAATATCTCCAAATTTTTTGCCTCTCCCTTTGTTGACATGCGGGACCCAATTGTCATTTACGCACACCACGTCCAACACTTGCCAAAACTTCGTCCCCCGTTTTCTCTGTTTTTCACACACTCGACATTGTGTGGGCATCTTGAAAATAGCATATCTTTTTGACTGTGCATCATAAGAAGATGTGCTATGCATGAACGTTGATCAGCATGATGTTAACTAGCTGATAGTTCCAGTTTTGACCATGAATAAAACTTCCAGCATGATGTTAACACTGTTTGAAAAGTCCGTGTTAATATAAATGCTCTGCCTCTGAAAGTTATAGTTTCTTATCTGAAGCTGAACTTGGAGTTTCTTATCTGAAACTGAAACTTCTAGTTTCTTCTCTGAGAATCACCTGCCAGCGACCAAAAGGCAGGGGAACCTCTCCTCTCCATCATCTCCATTCCAAAACCACCATCTCACCTCTCCCTCTTCTCCATTTCAAAACCACCCCTCTCCTCTCCATCATCTCCATTGCAAAACCACCATCTTGCCTCTCCCTCTTCTCTATTGCAAGACCACCGTCTCTCCTCCCATCTTCCAAAGCTAGCACCGAACCACTCAGAAGGGCATCTATGGAGGGGATGCAGCAGCGAATCAGGCAGATCGCCGGCGGCGACCAGGCAAAGTTCACCAGGTTGAAGGAGATCCTCACTTGCTTTGACAATGAGTGAGAGATTTCGAGGATGGTGAGGGCCATGTGGCAATGTAATCCTCGGCGGCAGTCACACCGCAGTCCATCGAGTTCATCGAGTATCTCCTCTGGGCGATGGAGCAAACAGATTCGCCCGAGGCGAAAGTCGGGCGGAGGTGGTGGGCGTATAGGTCGAAGGTCGAGCACCCAGACGATAACGAACCGATCGAGTATGGTGTGCCGTTTGTGAGGGTGCAGAGCCAGCCGGAGCGACAAGAGTATTCGTTCTCCCACCGCAAGAGGAGGACGGATGGCGCGACGTCACTTCCCCGCCGTTCTCCACGGTTCCCTCGACGCTCGCGTCGTTTCAACGGCGTTGGTAGGGTTTAAGGTAAGCTTCGCACTAATCTAATCTTCCATCTGCTCACGCTTACAATCAGTGTGACAACTAATAAAAATCATGCTTACAATCAGTCTCCGAGTACTACGCCAATCACCCTAAAATAGCTCTAGACCTTTGGGTCAAAGTTGTGACACTGTGTACAAATAAAGAAAAATAGATTGGTGCTTCTTTCAGAAAAGAGTACACCCCTAGAAAACAGCCAATATAAGCTACTAGTTTTTTTAAAGTCTAAGCTACTAGTATTTGGTTAGAGGATTTGCTTCTGAGAAAGATCTGTCCATAGTGAGCGCCACACATCCCACTGATGGTGGTGGATGCCAATGCTTAGATGGAGCAGGGTTGGTGTCGGTAATTTTTACTTGGCACCTCGCACTCTGCATATATGCCGGTTCCATCCGTACATTTGTGCAGTTCCACCAAAATGCAGCTGAATAACCCTGTTCGCAAAGATAATGAAAAGGCGTGATTACATTATAGTGGCACTAGTTGATGAAACATACACTAATAAACAAAAGAAAATATTACATCATACTGGAAATCGACCCACGTCTCCCCGATACACCTTCTGCCAGTGATGAACATCAATGTACAACGGTAGTACAAGGAGGGGCCTTGAGGCATTCAAATCTCTATTTTTGTGCAGATCAACTAAAATTAAGCACCCCAGTTTACAGAAACGCTTAAACATTAACAATGGGACTAGTTGATGAAACATACATTAGCAAAGATAAGCACTTTCTTTATCTACATTGGAAATGAAATGATAGAGAGGACACTCGCTTTATTTTAATTGTATTATTACTTCATTTTATGAGTGACACTAGGGTCGAGCAGGTGGCAAATGAGGTGTACCGTGCGTCGCAAGGATGAAGGCCGGAGGTGCTTAGACTGGGATGCTGAAGCCGGCTCTTTCAGTCCCTATCTTCCCCCTGATGTTTCTGTGGTAGCATTTGGGTTGTAATCCAAACTTGGTCGAGCTAGTGCTGCGTCCCCCTACCTGCCTAGTTTATGTGGCTAACTTGTCTCCTGCTAGTACTTAGTCCATTCTAGGAGTAGTTGCATAACTGCCCGTTTACACTGAGATGTTGTCGGATAATGGTTCTCTATGGTTGGGTTTCTTTAATGAAATCGGAGGGAACCCCCTCTTTCGATATATAAAAAAAACAGTGGCACTAGTGGTGCCATAACATTGCCTCAAATTAATAGTGCCACTAGATTAAGGTGCACAATAATAACATTACTGCTTTATCATGGCAGTGCCAAAACAGTAGCACAAGAGCAGGATCAACATGCAGGATCTTTGGCAAACGGTCAGACCAAAAAGGAACATACCTCGTGATGGGAACCATATCTGCAGTCAACGCCATCATAGAAGGGATGACACCAATCACCAACATGGATGATTCAATTCATGGGACCTTTTGGTGCAGTTCACCTAAAATGAAGCAAGGGCTCCAACCCCGGTTCCATTTCCATCAGAAAACAAAGCCGGCTTGACCTAGATGGCAGCTGAGTAGTCTTCGTGCATGTGCCCCCAATGACTAGCCCAACTCAGTTGTCGCTGTTTAACCCTCGCAATGATCTGAAGCACATGACACCTAATTTTGCGAGATGACAAGAAACCTTTTTTTAGATTTCTCACCAGAACTACAGCCCTGTACAACACATCCTGCACGATATGTAGACGATAGCCAATCCAGGCGTGTCTACTGGAGTCTGGTCACATGCATGGATGAACTGATCTTCCGTGTATTGCAGGGATCGTCCAGGTACCAACATATGTACTTCTATTAACTCACCCAACTTGCGGGGCCGGGGAGTGTGCCTATGGTCGGTTCTCAATTGCGGTCCCACATGTGTGTGCAAACACAAAATGACACGCGTTCCATTCGGAGAGCAGCGTGCCAGATCGACCGATTGTCTAGGGTGCGACGCGAACATGACGGGCATGCTGTATACTCTGTACATGTGTACCGGCATTTTCTTGAGGCTTTGCTCCATGGCGCAATCCATGGATACAGAATTATTATACTGTACTATTTAAAAGTCGAGGGCGGGGTTTTTCTCGCGCGGTAGGCGGGGCAGTTCCGCCTAGTCGGTTCGACAGAGACGCGAGAAGATGAGGGAGTAGGCTGCTGCAAACGTAGGGCTGTGTGATTTCACAGTGAGTTACTGCTGGACAGGTGGGGCCTGGTGATTTGACTTGCCATTATCATTTTCACTGCGGCGCTACGACCGGCTTGAGTCTCCCGATTCCTGACCACCTCCATACAGGTGCCTCTACCGATGCTCCACCATGTAGAGGCTAGCTCTTGCTTGAGAGCCCACTCCTCCACTTTTTCCTTGCCTCTTTCCCCCAGATATGCAAAAATGCCATGTAAAGCGGGCTTATAGCCCACTATTGTACTTGATCCTACAGGTGCTAAGCCTACCACATAGGCATAAAGTCTGATGTGGCAAGTTAATTAAGAAGAGAGAGACTAGTTTGGTGACCCCATGAAGAAACGGTGATAATCGCGTGTACCTAGATGAAGGAAACTTAGCAACAAAAAACTAAGCACCTATGCATTAGGGACTTGAGTTGCTAAGCCATTTAATGCCCATAACACCTCATCTAAGAACCATTTCATTGGAAGAGGTCACTCCTTGGCAAATGCAATAAATACTACAAAGAAAGAGATAGAGAGAAGTAAACAAAAAAATACTCTTATAGCCAACCTTATAGCTAACCTTGTTGTATGAGTGACTAAGTGATGACTATGTATGACATGCCAACATCAGATAGCCTAACACACCGTGTTAAATCTCCAAGGGCGCGACCACGCGAGCGAGGCGACGGTCGTGGTAGGCACGACCATGATACGGGCTGCTAGCAGCCCTTGGATCTGAGATCGAACGGTCGCATGCTAAGTTGCTGAAAATTTGCAGAATAACCCTCCAGGATAGGATATTCACCCATAGGTCTACAATCACGCCATGCAACTGTTCGATCTCAGATCCAAGGGCTCTCAGAAGCCCGTATCATGGGAGAATGGAAAGCTTCGTATCACCTGTAATTTTCTCGACGCTTGACATGACATCGAAAGCCATTTAATTGGGCGTCGAGTAGAGATGACATCTAATTGGGCCCCCATAGTACTGTGCATGAATCCATTTATCCACCAGGCAAGCCACTACCCTGCCATTCGCACGCGCCCCCGCTCGACATTTTTACAATCGATAAACCGCTCCTAGTCATCCTGTCCTTTCACATTACGGCAGTTCCACTAATCCTAACCCTCCTCCCAAATCCATGGCGTCCCAAATCTCCATGATCAGCGGTGAGTACAAGTTTAGAACCATCACCAGTGATGAGTTCTACGTCATCTACACCCGTTCTTCCGCAAAGGTCAAAGAATGCCTTGCTTGCTTCAAACGCATGTTTGAAAACTCAAATGATGAGTGGGTCGCTGGGCTAGATGTTGAGTAAACCACAGTCCTGGGAAGCGAGAAGAATCTAAAGGAGGCAGAGAAGAAGAAGCCCGCCATGATCCAGGTTTGCGTGCATGACTTATGCTTGGTCTACCACATATTCCATGCCGACGTTGAGTGCCAGGATTTTAAGAATTTCCTCAAGGACGACCGAGTCAAATTCGTTACTGTAGACTTTAGGAACGACAAGGAAATCCCGGGTCATATAGGCCTCGTTGTAGGCGACCCCTTCAACCTCCGGAAGAAAGGGCTGGTGCCCTCCCATGATCAACCTTCAATGTTGACCTTGGCAGGAGCCATGGTTCATCCTTCGTACGGTACACTGAAGAAACTTCCGTTCAAGTTTCATCATGCATGGGAGTGGAATGTACTAGATATAGACCACATCCACTACGCTGCAATGGATGGCTACCTTTGTTTCAATATCTACAAGGGTTGGATGAAGAGCAAGAGCCAAGTGTGCAGTTCAAGCAAAGAAGTATCGGCCAAGAGGAAGAGGGACAAGGACAAAGTCGAGGACGTGGATGAGGAGTCCGAGTAAGGTGGCAGTGTCGTTGCTCATGGTGGTTCAAATGCAGTGTCTACCGGATTAGTTGCTTAGTTTAATTTCAGGTGTGCTTAGTTTTATTTGAGGGGTGCGTTGTGCTGAGCCCCCAGCAGAACTATGTTATGTTTCTTCGCGTTATATTTCGTACATTTCATCTTTTAGTTGGTATAGTACTACCACTCGTCTCTTCACATTATTTACGTACAATATATATGGCCAACATCATATAGCCAGCAATTTAGTTGTCAAAGAATTTGAGGGTGCTTAGTTTTGTTAAAGAATTACAGGGTGCTTAGTTTTATTTGGTGGGTGTGTTGTGCTGGAGACCATTAACTTATGATTGTGAGAATCGGCTTATTTTTGTCATGTAACATGGTCAACGGGTTTAACGTGAAAATAACAATGTCTGATGGCATTTCTGGGCAAACATCTAACTTAACAATGGCATTTTTAGATATCTAATTGCATTTTTGAGCAGGCATCTCACAGATTGATGGCATTTTTGAGTAGTTGTAACTTCTAATGGCAAAACTGAGTTGTGATCACAACTAGTGGCATAAATAATAAGAACCCAAGAATTAAATAGGTATGCTAATTTCTTTATTTCTTTATACCTTTGTGTGCGAAACAATATACGCTGCCTCCCCCAGATTTTCTTTACAGAGGCAACATAGAAATATATGAGTGCCCTATTAAATTTTGGAATTATTCCGGGTTCGTTTAGCCTTTTTTATACATTAATTGAGTTTTTGGTCATTTAATGTGCATAATTCAAATTTGAACTACAAGCACATGCTCCCGTGCACCAAAGTTGATTGAAAAATCACATGTGTGTCCTCGGGTGAATTTCTAGGTCACATGCAAGAAATGGGAATGAAATTCAAACATCTAGGCATCGTGGTTCGGCCGAGAACATTGAGAAGCTTGGTTTTAAAATTCTTGTAAATCCAAAACACGCCAGAAAATCATGAAACTTGGCATGGTCTCATGTCATGGTACTACCATGCTGTGGTAAAAAAATTTGCAGAATAGGAAGAAGTTTTGGTATAAGTTTCTAGCAAACCAGAGCTTCTCTTAAGAAGGCTCGTGGTTTTGAGAGGGAATGTGTCACCTTTGTGTGTATAGTTAAAATTTTAAATACAAGCACATGCTCCAGTGAACCAAAGCTGGTTGAAAAATCACATGTGTGTCCTCGGGTAAATTTCTAGGTCCCAAGCCAGAAATGGGAATGAAATTCAAACATCTGGCCGTCATGGCTCAGCTGGAAACATTAAGAAACTTTTTTTAATTCCTTTAAATCCTAAACACACATGAAAATCATGAAACTTGGCTTGGTGTCATGACATGGCACCAACATGCTGTGGTAATTTTGCTATCCGATTTGCGAAGGCACACACATTAACAATCAACAAAGTCATTTTAGAACAAGTGCTGTCACGTTACAATCAGAAACACAAGTATTATTGAAACCGTGGGCGTTCTATTTACCATTTACGTGCCACTATGCGTCCCCTTTTTTATTAGCTAGGAGGCGCCATGCAGGGTAGCTATTTGAGTACGGGAGGCGTGCGAGCCCTTTGACCTCCATCTGCCGTCCACCTCTCTCCCAAGGTCTCCATTAATGGCGCCCAAGACTCTGTTTAATGGCGTGGCAATGTCTCACTTGACTGAGATTTAAGAGAGAAAAAAGAAAATCTGAAAAGAAAATTTTGCACGGATCTTGATGTAAGATCCGACGGACCTATATAGCATCTACTGTGACTTATAGCAAGACTGATGAATATATATAAGGACGACGAGAGTGGATAATAATTGTCTTACATAATTAGGAAGATAATTTAAAAAGCCACATGCGGCTACGCCCGAAATACACAAGGGCAAAAGAGGAAGGAAGACACATACAACGATTTGTCTCGCTGATCTCTACTTTATTTATGCGTTGCAGGTCGCGGAGACTAGTTCTCGCGGCGGGCGATGATCTCTTTCATCAGTTTAATGTCCTTAATACGCTTCTTGGTAGCATCCATGGATTCCTCCACCAGCCTGTTGCGCTCGATGCGGAGCATGGCATTCTCGTCCATAAATTTCTTGATGATGACGCCCGTCCTCTGCAACAAGGGAGCGGTCTCCTCCTCCTGCTTCGCCCTTCCGGCGATCTTCGCCCTCAGCAGGTCGCACTCGCCCCGGAGCTTCAAATTGCCCTCCCCTAGTTGCCGGATGATGCCGGTAGCCTCGTCCTGCATCCTCGCCCAGCCGGAGATCTGATCCATCTGGCTATGTTCTATCGCATGCATGCGCCTGTAAGAGTCCTCGCCTACCCGCGAGAAATTTTCCCAAGCCGCCGCGGCGTGGCGGGACCTCCCTGCTGCTTCGGAGGCATGGCGGTACATCTCTGCTGCTTCCGCGGCGTGGCCGGACCAGTCTGCTACATTGACGGCGCGGCGGGACCTCCGTGCTGCTTCGGCGGCGCGGCGAGACCTTTGTGCTGCTACTGCTGCGCGGCTGGACATGTCGGCTGCTTTCGCGGCGAGGCAGGACATCTCTCATGCTTCCTCTTCCATGCTCACCTATCCCTGGTGGAAATCTCTCGACCCAGAACTCACGCTGGCTATGGCTTGATTGACTTGATTGTTTTTTGTGGATGAGGTGTTGAGGTGGAATGTGCAGTCATCTTAGCATAGTAGTATTTATAACCGAGTACTACTAATACGCTCCTAAGTGGGAAACCGTTTAGGTTGTGATCAGTGTGAATAGGTTTGCAATTAAATATAGCGTGGTCGTAGTAGTAATTTGGAATGTGACGAGATGCACTCAAAATTTATTGACGGTTCTAGTTTCAAAGTGCGGCACTATTCCTGGATGGTGTAACGTCGGCACGTTTTCTCGGCCGTGGTGTAGAATATGCCATGGTACTAGTTCTTTTTCTACTACTGTGTACGTGCAAAAACTGGCACCGTCAGATACATATCTTACGCTTGGCGTTCGACAGGAATAGCCTCGTGGCGAGCTATAGACTAGTCTTTTTTTCAGATGCATTACGCCTATCTCTCGGGACTTCTCGCACGCACCATCACTGCTCCCTAGGTCGATGCCACCCACATACAGATGTACTCTGAGAAGAGGTGCACGCACGCACTCATCCTCTCTCGCACACGCATTTGTAGCTACTAATTGTAGTGTTCTCAACCATCCGATTGGCTCTATCATAGGTTTCACGTTGCTCCTTGGCCTTGAGATTGAGAAGTTTAAAACGCGGAGGCTAAGATGGAGGCGCGAGGTTTTGGTTAATGTGCGGGCCGCACACGACACCAACATGACACGAGCTTTGTCTTCCTGGTGCGCCTGCAGTCGGGTGAGTTGTCCAAGTATTGACACAACCAGGCCCTCATTGGTATCTGTGCCTCGACTTTGGCTGGTCATAGTGGAGAGTAACATAGACTAGTTACTAGTCTATGTTACTAGTACCTTCATAGTGGGTAGTGTCATATAGTATATGCATAATTTGGCGACGAGCGCTCTCTATATGTACCACCTTTTTTCTTTAATTACATCTTGTTAGTTTTTCTCCATGGCGCAATCCGTAGATACTACTACTGTACAAATGTATACATTTTTAAAAAGGGTAGAGGGCGGGGTAGTCTAGCTTGGTCCTTTTCACGAGAGGCGAGGGCCTTTGTGATTTGACGGCTCATTACTGCTGGAAGGTGGGGCCTTGTGATTTGACTTCTCGTATAAATGTGCTGACGACCTGAGGAGGAGGAAAGAACCGTGCGGTATACTCAAGTTTTCCACCGGAGTACGATGGAGGAGCATGAAACACGGCAGCCCAGTGCCATATCCTCTACTCTCTACTCTTATTATATATTACTAGCAAGAGGCATTGTTATATTGGCGATAAAGAATGATCTAATTTGCTAGTCATCCCATTTTTAGCATTGTTCTATTCATCCCTCACAGAGAAGGTGACACGTGTGGCCAAACACCCGAAGCAAAATAAGAAACACATGAGCAAAAGAAGAAGGAGGATTATCACCCCCAAATAAAAAGGAAGACGCACACACAAGTCTGGGGCACTGCTCTCACTACATGAAGGGTTGCTGGCCGCGGAGTCGTAACTGCTTCTTCATCGCTTCCACGACCTCCATCTCCTTTCGCGTCTCCTTCGCCCTCTTCATCATTGTGTCCATGACGCGGGATTTCTCGACGCGAGCCTTCATCATCTGTTCCACGGCCGCATTACGTACCTTGACAGCAGCCGGGTGCTTGATGCGGAGCTTCGCCAACTCCTCCTTCTGTTCCATGACAAGGGCATGCAACATCTTCATCGACGAACTACTATTATCATGCAGCTTCTTCCAGCCGGCGTTCTCCTCCTTCAGCAGGTCGAGCTCGTGGCAGAGCTTCGCCTTGTCCTCCTAAAGTTGTAGGATTTCGCCGGTCGCCTTCTTCTCCGAGGCAATGCTCTTCTTCAGCAGCATCACCAAGCCGGCGGTCAACTCCCCCTGCTCATTGAGCTCATCGGGCATGTCGTCGAGGCTCTCCTTCAGCAGCTCCACGAAGCCATGGATGAACTCCTTCTGCTTATTGAGGTTCTTATTGAGCTGATCGGGCATGCCGTCGAGGAATAACGACTCCAGCGCCGCATGTTCGCCTCCGCGTCTAGGGCACTCCTGGGAGCCATCGCCTGCCCATGAGAGATCTTTCGAGGTCACCGTGTGGCGGCGAGCCCTCTCTTTTTTTCCGCGGCCTTGGTTGCCGCTCCCTTGTTACGAGTAGTTCTCGACCTAGAGCTCTGCACACCGGCCATGGCAAGGACGGATGAAGAAGGATGACTTATGAGGAGGAAGGTAGAGTAATTTTCTGTTAGGTAGTTCCCCTTTTTATAACCTAGGTACTAGCACTAGTACTAAAACCTACATAGTGGGAACACGTTCAGGTTTGGTACGTACTGGTAGGTGTGAGTAGGCTTGCACTTAATTGTAGCACTAGTACTTTCGAATGTGATGGGAACAAGGTAAAGATTAATTGATGGTTTTTGGTTTCGAGGCCCGAAACGGCTCCCGATGAGTTTAGTGGAACATAAATTTCAAGTAGACTACACTGGTCAGATGCGTAAATATTATGTTACTGTCAAAAATTGGCACAAAATACGAAGGAGACCAATGGAAGTACGACTAGCAACCCATGATTTAACTACTCGCATGCGCGCAGTGGAGTAGTAATGTCTTTCATCCGCCCTCACGTCCACTCAATTTGCATGTGCTGTATTAATTGACCACCAATGAAGTGAAGGACTTTAGACGCGTCAAATTATCACATGGGGTGGATCTTGCTACAAAATTGCGTCCGCCCGTGTACCCACGTGTGCGTGCGAGGGAATGAGTGCATGCGTGGCATGCGTGCACATCTTCGCTTCGTGCATGTACCGCCAGTGTGGCTCAGGGAGGATAAGTACATTCTTCTGGAACTAGTAGCACGTCACTGTGATCAATCCACACAAGGATGTCGCGACAACGCCTCCACATGTGCCACGTGGCTTCATGAACTGTAAGAGAGACACTGTGTATCGTGCCATTGTGTTTTGCACATACTCGAAGTACTAGTAAGGTACACGTGCATTGCACGCATCAGATTTTGCAACCAAATTATGAATAAATACCACACTGTAGCATGTAAGCTCTGAGTCATATATGCCTGATGTAGACCTTCGTTTAATTCTTATAGTTCATCTCATTAAAAATCAATTAGTTTTTATAAAAAACCTAGGGCCTCTTTGATTCGTAGGATTTCCAAAACACGGGAATAGGAAGAACATGGGATTAGAGTGGAATGTCGTCTTGAATCCTACAGGATGGTACGAGTGTTTGATTGTGCATAGAAAAAATGCAGAATTCTTTCAAAGAGGTTTGAGTGGATGGGATGTTTCCTATGAAATCTAGTGCAAATGAATCATATGGAAAAATTCCTATGGTTTACAATCCTACGAATCAAACAACCAAGATAGGAAAAATTCCTAAGGATTAGAATCCTCCAAAATTCCTTTGAGAATCCTTTGAATCAAAGAAGACCTTAATCTATTTTATGATTCATGGAATTGTGCTAAGCATAAAGTAAAAAAATTTAAGGGCAATTCAACTAGAAAAAAGTTTGGGCAGTTATGATACGGAAGATTCTAGAACAAAGGAGAACCACTGTTGTTTTGAGATTTGTCCATTATTCTTAAGTTCAACCATGGAGTCTGCTAGATTGTACATGTGGCAAAATCCGATGGGGGGCTAGAAGATGGTGCGAGGGGCCGAGTGGAGGGAGACTATGAAGGAGTGCACAACTACGAGATCGATATTTAGAGAGAGAGGGGGCGAGAACGTGCGTTGTTGCGCGCAGTGGCGGAGCCATGAAAAATGTCCCATGAGCTAGGGGGCCAAGCATTGCTAATCCTTTACGAGGAGGGCCAATTCATAAACTTAAACCATTTTTACCAGCAATTGTCTAATGATCACATTCATATTAGCCTCGATATATAGTGATGTTAGGGGGCAGGCAAGGCCCTTGCTACCCCCTGTCTTCGCCATTGTGCGCGCGTCTGAGAGATGAAGCGGAAGGCATGGATGATGAGATGGGGGCGTTGGATATATAATTAATGTGGGTGTATTAGCTATATATGTAATCCTATATAAAAAGGTATAGATTGATCGATGTGGACATGGGAAAGAGGGTGAGACCTCACTAGATATATAGATTGATCGGTTTATGTAGAAAACTATGAAAGACCTAGCTATATATATACACACACACATAGAGGAACATCGATCGTTGTGCATGCATGTGAGAGATAAAGAATACCCGATATGATGGAGAGGGGAATGTGTGTGTGTGTGTGCCTTCATGGGAGACCGACATGTGTGTGATGGATAATGCCGACCGGTAGTGTGTGTGCATGCATGCACGAGAGAAAGTTAGTGGTACAATTATAAAGAGAAGACCAATATGTGGGTGTAAAAGACTAGGTGAGGTCATAATCAATGTAAAGTTGAATTCAAATATTTGAATAAGAGATCATGATGTTTGAAACCCATGCATGCATGAATATAACGGAGATCAACGCGGTGTGGTTTGGAAACGAGCTTGTTGTAATGTATACACATTGAACAAGGTCAGACTGGTTTGAATTTGAGATACCGATGGCAGACATCGTTTGGCCACATTGCATCCGTGCATGGACACACTATTCTAATTGGAGATGATATGGGTGGCTTTCGCATCACATATCGATATCTATACCCCTATATTATATATATATATATTATATTTTATATTTTTTATAAAGTGTGCGGATAACTTTAACTTCGAAAGATGGTCGTTGGATGAGGCCAATCCGATGGTGCAGAGCTGGCAAATTTGAGCACTACTGGCCATTGGATATCATCTAGATTCCACCAGATTTTGCCACATGTATAATCTAGAAGACTCTATGGTTGAACTTAAGCATAATGCACAAACCTCAAAACACAAACACTTCTTTGTTCTAGAATCTTCCGTATCAGAATTGCCCAAATGTTTTTCTACATGATTTGATTTTACTTTATGCCTCACAACGCACAATTCCATGAATCTTAAAATAGATTAGCTTTCTTATAAAAACTTGATGATTTTGAATGAAATGAACTATAAGAATTAAACGAACATCCACATCATGCATATTTTACTCAAAGCTTACATGCTATAATGTCGTATTTATTCATAATTTGGTTGCCAAATCTCATGCGTGCAATGCACGTGTACCTTAGTAGTCTAAATGGTGTCTGTATTGTTGTGCGTGTTAAACACATTGTATGTAGTATATCATACTAGTCTAAATTGTTTTTTTCTTTTGGGTACACGGTAAGCTTGTTCTGCCGAAATTTCAAGCCACACCTTCTTATGCCGAAATTTCAAGCTAGCATCTATGTCTATTGTGCTGCGAAACTCCCGCCTCTTCAACCCAAGCCTTGTTACCCCGAAATATTTAAGATAAATCTTTGTCTCGTTATGCTCCGAAAACTCCCTCCATCTCAACCCGCGCCTTGCTATTCCAAAATTACAACGCACGCGAAAACTCACACCTCCTGTGAAATCCCGACATGTGAAATGCCCGTGATACCCCTGAACCAAAAGAACCGCCTCAAATCGGTGGGGTTACTTTCCTAACTTACCCCACATTTCGGACAAGCGCGTCCCTAAGCCATGGTTCCCCACTCCCATCCCATCCGCCCACCCATTCGTACACTGAGGCCGGCAAAACCCGCGAAGCACCACACCCTCCTCCGTCCGCCACCCAGCCGGAGCCTCTTCCCCGACGACGTCGTCCACGGCAACACCTCAACGTCCCTCATCCACCGTACCGGATGAGGATCCATCGTCGATCTGGTCGTCCCGCCAGTTCAGCCACCCTATCCTCCACCTCCAAGGAGCTGCCCCGACGTTCCCCTCGTCTTTCGCACCACCTCCATTCCCACACCGCCATCTTCACCTGCACTACCAGAAGAGCATCATCATCTCCGTTTCCTCGGATGAAGCTGCGGCCTAATCAACGCCACCAAAGATGTTGTACACTAATCGCCGCATTTTCTTCTTGATTCGATCTCACGGTGTTGCCGACGCTCCGTCCCGAGCCGACACGGCGCGGCTCCATCCACGGCGGCGTCGCTAGCCACTTCCTCCATGGCGTCGCTCCCTCGGCGGCGACGTCCACATCAGTAGGAGCTACTGCTGCTTTAGTTCTTGCTCGCGCTGCTGCTCTGCTCTTTCTCTCGGTCCCCTGCCTGGTCTGCTCTTGCTCGCGCAGGTGCTCTCGCTCTTGCTTGCAATGCTGCTCCGATTTTGCTACACTTCAGTCGGCTGAATGGATTTTTGGGTCAGTCGATTTTCAAGGGGTGGGGGGGGGGGCTGCTTAGCCAGAGTTAAGGAAGAACCAGCCGCAGCGGGGAGGGGGGCTCGCTGGAGAGGTACACCACTATCTATCTTAGGGTTCAGGGTGGGGGCGGTGCTCGCCGGCGGTGGTGGGGCGGTGGTGTGGGGATCGCCGGAGAAAAAGCTTGGCACGGGGGGCCTACAGGGATGGCCGGGGCAATGGAGGAACGATGGTGGGAGTTTTTTCGGGGCGGGCGGGGCGGCGCACTGCCGGCCGCGAGCGGTGGGGGCGGCTGTTTGGCCGGTGGTGGCTGGCGGCTCAGGGGGGTGGAGGTTGAAGATGAACTGGAGGCCCTTGATTTCGTATCCAACAGCTGCAAAATTGACTGACCATAGATGAAAAAGTCAGTCGACTGACGTGTAGCCTCACCTCTAGTGCGTTCAGTTTCGACAGTAAAATTCAGTTTCGATAGCAAAATTTAGTTTCGACAGGTAAGTTCAGTTTTGACAGTTAAATTCAGTTTTGATAGTTAAGTTCAGAGATGATTGGCTGATTTATACATCTAGCACTTTGTGGTTATGTATTTTACGTCATCTATAGGAGATGTTATTAGAATTCCACTCAGGTTAACATTGTCTCTCTTGTCCTGCTTCATCCTCGGCGTCGTACAACTCATCGGAGCTGCTCCAATGACGAAACCCTCCATCACAGCGGAGCAGTACCTCGGGCTCCATCTCCAGACGCCTAAGATCTTCTTCCCGCCCTTCGACAGCCAAGTCAGCCGGAGCATGCTCACCGCCCAACCCAATCACGATGAGATCGACATGGATTCTCCAAACAGGTTGTACACCTCTTGTGGTTTGACTTAATCTCACCATGCTTCTTTGCATCCTGTGATCTTCCAATTCTTGTGAACCAAACACCCAGATTGGCAGAAATCCCGTGTTTTTAAATTCTCTGTTTTGCATGTGCATTCCTATCCTATTCCTGTCTATTTCCTATCCCTGCATTGTTAGAATCCTCAAATTCAAACAAGCCCTTACACAATTACTTCTGTTATAGATATGTGTCAAAGAAAACCTTGTGTGGTTTGTCCTGCTCCTGCGGTGCTATGTTCCACCCCAGCTCAGCTGCTCCAACGACGGAAGGGTTCACCACAGCAGGGATCCGCTCTCCAAACCGTCTTTCGCTACCTCAGATCTTCTTCCCCGCTGCAGGCAGCCACGACAACTGCATTACAATCATCAACTGAGCAGATGACCTTGAGGACTACACGGATCCGCAAGAGAGGTCGCACTCTTATGTGTCTGCTTACGTTATGCATTGCTTAATATGATGACATGCTACTTTATCATCGTGTTCACCTATTAGACTCCGACTCAAGTCCAAACTTATGCTGAAACTTGAGTTTTTAAATGGTTGTGGGGTACATAGTGGGGCAGCAATCAGTACTATATGTCTACTATCAGGTTAATCTCGGGTGTCTACTATGAGTTTCATGTTGGGTGCAAACAAATATTAAAGGAGCCATTATCTGTACCTTTTAACTAAAGCTATTATCTGCCTGCTATCATTTGTTTTGGGTCGATCCACAGTTTGCTACCATCACTGTGGGTTTGTGCATGCACTCCTTACATAATCTCACTATGTTTTATTCATATGCATGTCAGTTATTGTACACAATGGAACTGAACATGTAGAGCAAAAGAGACGAGCCTTGCATGGCAATAAAATTTCATGCATACGTCGCTCCATGGTGGGTGCAAAGGCAGGCCCCCCTCCACCCATTTCGGATCGTAATCAAGAGGAAGATAACTGTTCTGAGGGGGATTCAGAAGCAGAAGACCACTCCTATTTACCCCATGAGGTCTTTGCTCTAACTTGGCATGCTAATGTTGGTAAAATCATGCATATGGTGCCTCGCATTGCTTAATGTATACATCAAAGATGTCATCTGCTTAGTTTAGACATGCTTTGTGTCAATGCCATCTGCTTAGTTTCTTTATCATATATGTGAATCATGCAATGCCATCTTGTTTAGCTAGGCATCATATATGTGAATTTTGCCATGCCACCCTGGTTAGCCAGTCATCTTATATGTGAATTATATCATGACATCATTTTTTATTACGTGTTAAATTTTTCAACAACTTTAGTACATTCAATTACTCTTCCTATGCATCAGCCATTCAGCATGGTCATGGAAAAAATCTGGAGCGGAAACAAGGTCTTCAGAGCAGACAATGCTATTTGACGAAGCAGATGTCTTGATGGTTACAGATAGCTCCTAAGAGGAGGATTCAGAGACAGATGACCAGTCCTATTCCCCTCCCTGAGGTGCATGCTCTAACTTGGCAGGGTTATGTTGCTCATATCGTGCGTATGGTATCTTGCATTGCTATGTCATTTGCTTAGGTTAGACATGCTTTGAGTGAATGCCACCTGTTTAGTGTCTAATTACCATATATCTGAATTATGCAATGCCATCTTGTTGCAAGACATGATATATGTGAATTAGGCAATGCTATCTTGCTGCAAAGCATTATATATGTGAATTATGCAATGCCATGCTGTTTAGCCAAGTGTCATATATGTGAATTATATCATGCCGTCCTTTTTTTGTATTTCTCATTGCTTTTGTCGACAATGTTTGTATATTCAACTGCTCTTCCTGTGCATCAGCCATTTGAACTGGTGATGGAGAAATCTGGAGTGAAAACAAGGTCTTCAGAGCAGACAATGCTACTCGGTGAAGCAGATATCTTGCTGGTTACGGATAGCTCTTCAGAGGAGGATTCAGAGGCAGATGACCAATCTTATTATCCCCCTGAGGTGTATGCTCAAACTTGGCAGGGTTATATTACTCATATCATGCATATGTTGTATTGCAATGCTTAGTTTTTACATGATATACATGATATTGAATGCCATCTCCTTAGTTGACACATCATATATGTGATTCCCTCTGCTCACTTCCTTAGTATATAAATCATATATTTGAATTATATCATGCCATTATGTTTACATAGACAGCATGTATCTGAATTATGGCATGCCAACCCATTTTCTAAAGACATAATATAGTTATATCATCTCATCCTGTTCACACTTCACATAGTCATCATATTTTGAATTATGTCATTCTATCCGTGAATTATATCATGCCATCATGTTTCCATCGATGGCATGCTTGTGATTTATACCATGCCAACCACTTTAATAGACACATCGTATAGTTATATCATGTCATCCTGTTTACATAGTCATCATATTTTGAAATTTGTGATTCTATCCTGTTTAGTTAGCCACCATACATGTGAAATTGTGTCATTCTATCCTATTTAATTAGCCATCGTATATGTGAAATTCTGTCCTGCTATTCTGTTTGGTTAGACAACATAAATGTGAATTATTTCATGCCCTGTTTTCTTCCCTACTATCCATTGCACCGGTCTATCTTACAATGTCTGCACATTCAATTACTTTTCTTGTTTATCAGCCATTTCAGTTGGAGGGGGTGATGGGAGTAAAACCACGGTCTTCAAAAAAGATGGTGCTACCTGTCGATGGAGATAGAACCGTGGTTGTACTTGCCCAAGAACCAGCCCCACCACACATAACCCAGACTCACGCAGATTGTACCCCTACCCAGTTGTACCCCTTCTAACCCCAACCCCATCAGATAGTAACCCAGTTCCCGTTGACACAGCACCATCTCCACCACAGAGCACCCAAACACGAGCAGTTAGTAAGGAAACCGCAGTGCTCAAAGCACGAGGACCACCACTCCGAACCCCAGGTCAATGCTTAAAGTAGAAGAAGAATTGTTCCCAGGTCAGGTTCCGTAGCTATGGTTCATACTATTTTGCTCTTGCCTCACTCTATTTACTCATACCAACTAATTTCAAATTTGAAGGATGCAATTGAAACTCCAATGGCGCAACAGGTATGTTTTAACCTGTTTCTTTAACATGTTTGCTGTTGTAACTTGCTCTATGTTGATTTCAGTTTCAATTGAATAAACAGTTATATTCTCATGCCATGCACCTTACAAGTGTTGTTATTGCTGTGTAGTTTCCCACACTTGTATTCTGTCTAAGCTGCTTTGTCTTAGATATGTTTCGAACGGTATCTATCTTGATTTGCCAACATAAACTAGAATGATATAGACCATACCGTGACCACACTACATAGACATATGTTTGTTTCATGCTGTTATCCTGTCCACCTTACTACTGAACTGGTTTACCAAAATGAGTTTCATATACTACATTGTAAACCTGTGATGTGTTTGTTTGTTTCTCTTTTAGAATGCGGATAAAATATTGGAGAAGAGTACCCTGTTATGCAATAGTACATGAAGTAATGCAGATAAGGTTCAAGATAGCGAGACATCCCTGTTGGTCTCCAAGAAAGCTGATAAAAACTATATTGAAGACACTGAGACAACCCCAAAGTCCTGTCTTGATGTAGTGTTTGAGTTACTGGCTACTACTGCTGGCACCAGCTCTTCGAACTCGCTGCCTGAATCAGTTCGGCTTCTTGAGTCTCAACTTCAAGTTGAAATACATCAATTAGATGTTATGCGATAGGAAGCCGATGGACTAAGGAAGTCCCTGCAGAATTCAGATGCATACTTTCTGGTGCAACAACAAGTGCTGGAGGATTTAAGCGCCAAACAAGAGAAAGTTAATAATCTTGCTAAGCATCTTGCCAGCATTATGGGTACCCAGGATATTGTTTCTTGAACTCTTCTGAAGTGGTTTCAGTTCTGGACTTGTTTTGCTGTGGCGTTTATATGCTGCTTTGTTCCCTATATTTGCACCGGTGGCGAACATTGATGCCCAGTGGATGTAATATGTGTAATAGCCGTGATAGCCTAGCGTAAGTTGCTTGCCTATTTATTTCCTTATTGTCTTGTTTATTTGTTTTCTTGTAGTCAGTGCAGTTCTTTTTCCGCGGTTTGCTAGTGGCCGCAATAACCTATTTTTTAAAACTAGGCCACATTAACCATGGGCTACATATTTACTGTAGTTAACATGGGCCTCCTATAGGCCATAGAAACAATGGGCCTTCTAAGGGCCGTAGAAACAATGGGCCTTCTACGGGGCGTAGAAACCATGGGCCTTATATGGGCCGTTGACACAATGGGCCTTCTACGGGCCGTATGATCGGTTGGCCAAACATGGGCCAATAACAGACCACATTATGGCTGTAAATGGGCTAGAGTTGAAATCGTCCGTTCATGGGCCGACCATAACGGGCCGTCATTAATCGCCCATATTTGATGACGCTATGAAAATGGCCCAATGTATTAACGGGCCACAAATGGGCCGACTGTAACCACGGGCTGAATTTGGCCCACAAGCAGAAAATGACAGTAACGGGCCGAAAGTAAATGAATGCTAGAAATGAGCCCAATAATAAATGGGCCCTGAGAAGGCCAAAAGATAACATGGGCTGGAAATGGCCCAACGGAATAATGGGCCGTTAATGGGTATAAAGTGATACACTGTTCATTACGGGCTAGTTTTACCATGGGCCGTTAATGGGCCGAGGGTTACTAAGGGCCTCATATGGGCCGAAAGACGTCATGGGCCATACATGGGCCGGAAGCTAAAACGGGCTGGAAGTATATTAAAGTACACCGAACGTTTGCTTCCAACTAGAAACGAGAAATAAAACTACGTTGTGGGTATGAAGAGGATAACTTTGTATGATATCGGAGAGCTAAAATATGAAAGTAGGTGCTGTTATCATGAAGTTAGAATATATTACTAAATATTATAAATAGCGAGTGTGGAATAATGGTGGATCGGTGTGCGGAATTGTCCTAGGCTATTGTTAACAAGACCGGTAATCACCATTGCAGTTTCATATGAGGGAGAGGCATAAGCTACCATACTTTCTCTTCTTGGATCATATGCACTTATGATTGGAACTCTAGCAAGCATCCGCAACTACTAAAGATCATTAAGGTAAAACCCAACCATAGCATTAAAGGATCAAGTCCTCTTTATTCCCATATGCCATGTCCCGCTTATCCGTGTTTGTGTTTCAGTCACTCATGCAATGCAGACAATAAGCAAACCATGGACATATTGCAACACCCTACAGTGAGAATCCCTCATGCTTGCGTGACACGGAGGGCACCATAGGACAACACCAAAGTAAAACATACAACTCATACCAATCTAGATCATCAATCAACCCAAAGATAAAGGATATCTACTCAAAACATCATAGGATGGCAACACATCATTGGATCATAATATGTGGCATAAAGCACCATGTTCAAGTAGGGATTACAGCGGGGTGCGGGAGAGTGGACCGCGTAAAAGAGATGAGGATGGTGATGATGATGGTGATGTTGATGAAGACGATCATCGCGGCGATGATTCCCCTCCCGATGGCACTCCGGTGCCACCGAGAGAGAGAGGAGGAGAGGTTCTCCCCCTTGTGCTTCCTCCTCCATGGCCCCCCTGGATGGGGAGAGGTTCTCCCTCTGGTCCTTGGCCTTCATGGTTATGATGGCCCCTCCGGGATCCTCCTCCATAGCCTCCGATGATGATGGACCCCTCCGGCAGGGTGCCAGAGAGGGCCTAGATTGATTTCTCGTGGCTACAAAGGCTTGCGGCGGCGGAACTTCGGATCTAGGTTAATTTCTGGAGGTTTCTGTATATATAAGAGGTTTTGGCATCGAGAACAAGTCAGGGGGGGTCTCCAGGCTGTCCACGAGGTAGCGGGGCACGCCTCCCACCCTCGTGGGCAACCCGGGACTCTTCTGGCCCAACTCTTTTACTCCATGGCCTTCTTTTGGTCCAAAAATAAGCTCCATCAAGTTCGAGGTCAATTGGACTCCGTTTGGTTTTCCTTTTCCGCGATACTCTAAAACAAGGAAATAACTGAAATTGGTAATGGGCTCTAGGTTAATAGGTTAGTCCCAAAAATCATATAAAATAACATATAAATGCATATAAAACATTCAAGGTTGATAATATAATAGCATGAATACTTCATAAATTACAGATACATTGGAGATGTATGAATGACGTCCCACGAACTCACGATCCAGTAGACTGTCGAGGGAGAGCTCGTTAGCACGACGGCGTGATGACGGTGATGATGATGCTACCGAAACAGGGCTTCGCCTAAGCACCGCTATGATATGACCGAGGTTGATTATGGTGGAGGGGGCACCGCACATGGCTGGAAACAATCAACTTGTGTGTTCTAGGGTGCCCCCTGCCCCCATATATAAAGGAGCAAGGGGGAGGTGGCTGGCCCTTGGGGCACGCCAGGAGAGGAGGAGTCCTCCTCCTAGGAGTAGGACTCACCTTTCCTTCTCCTACTAGGAGGGGTAAAGGAAGGAGGAGAGGGAGAAGGAAAGGGGGGCGCCGACCCCCTTCCCTAGTCCAATTCGGACTAGAGGGGGAGGGGGCGTGCGGCCTGCCCTGGCCGGCCCTCTCTCTCTCCACTAAGGCCCATGTGGCCCATTAGTTCTCCCAGGGGGGGGGGGGTTCCGGTAACCCTCCGGTACTCCGGTTTTCTCTGAAATCACCCGGAACAATTTCGGTGTCCGAATATAGCCGTCCAATATATCAATCTTTATGTCTCGACCATTTTGAGACTCCTCGTCATGTCCGTGATCACATCCAGGACTCTGAACTACCTTCAGTATATCAAAACACATAAACTCATAATACCGATCGTCACCGAACGTTAAGCGTGCGGACCCTATGGGTTCGAGAACTATGTAGACATGACCGAGACACGTCTCCGGTACATAACCAATAGCGGAACCTGGATGTTCATATCGGCTCCCACATATTCTATGAAGATCTTTATCGGCCAAACCACATAACGATATATGTTGTTCCCTTTGTCATCGGTATGTTACTTGCCCGAGATTCGATCATCGGTATCTCAATACCTAGTTCAATCTCGTTACCGGCAAGTCTCTTTACTCATTCCGTAATGCATCACCTTACAACTAACTCATTAGTCACATTGTTTGCAAGGCTTATATTGATGTGCATTACCGAGAGGGCCCAGAGATACCTCTCCGACAATCGGAGTGACAAATCCTAATCTCGATCTATGCCAACTCAACAAACACCATCGGAGACCCCTGTAGAGCACCTTTATAATCACATACTTATGTCGTGACGTTTGGTAGCACACAAAGTGTTCGTTCGGTATTCGGGAGTTGCATGATCTCATAGTCATAGGAACATGTACAAGTTATGGAGAAATCAATAGCAACAAACTAAACGATCATCGTGCTAAGCTAACGGAATGGGTCAAGTCAATCACATCATTCTCTAATGATGTGATCCCTTTAATCAAATGACAACTCATGTCTATGGTTAGGAAACACAACATCATTGATTCAACGAGCTAGTCAAGTAGAGGCATACTAGTGACATTCTGTTTGTCTATATATTCACACATGTACTAAGTTTCCGGTTAATACAATTCTAGCATGAATAATAAACATTCATCATGATATAATGAAATATAAATAACAACTTTATTATTGGCTCTAGGGCATATTTCCTTCAGTCTCCCACTTGCACTAGAGTCAATAATCTAGATTACACAATAATGATTCTAACACCCATGGAGTCTTGGTGCTGATCATGTTTTTCTCGTGAGAGAGGCTTAGTCAACGGGTCTGCAACATTCAGATCTCTATGCATCTTGCAAATCTCTATGTCTCCCTCCTTGACTTGACCGCGGATGGAATTGAAGCGTCTCTTTATGTGCTTAGTTCTCTTGTGAAATCTAGATTCCTTTGCCAAGGAAATTGCACCAATATTGTCACAAAAGATTTTCATTGGACCCGATGCACTAGGTATGACACCTAGATCGGATATGAACTCCTTCATCCAGTCTCCTTCATCTAGACTCCTTCATTTGCTGCTTCCGAAGCAGCTATGTACTCCGCTTCACACGTAGATCCCACCACGACACTCTGCTTGGAACTGCACCAACTGAAAGCTCCACCATTTAATAAAATACATATCCAGTTTGTGACTTAGAGTCATCCGGATCAATTTCAAAGCTTGCATCGACGTAACCATTTACGACGAGCTCTTTGTCACCTCCATAAACGAGAAACATATCCTTAGTCCTTTTCAGGTATTTCAGGATGTTCTTGACCGCTGTCCAGTGATCCACTCCTGGATTACTTTGGTACCTTCCTGCTAAACTGATAGCAAGGCACACATCAGGTCTGGTACACAGCATTGCATACATGATAGAGCCTATGGCCGAAGCATAGGGAACACCTTTCATTTTCTCTCTATCTTCTGCAATGGTCGGGCATTGAGTCTGACTCAACTTCACTCCTTGTAACACAGGCAAGACCCATTTCTTTGCTTGATCCATTTTGAACTTCTTCAAAACTTTATCAAGGTATGTGCTTTGTGAAATTCCAATTAAGCGTCTTGATCTATCTCTATAGATCTTGGTGCCTAATATATAAGCAGCTTCACAGAGGTCTTTCATTGAAAAATTCTTATCCAAGAGTATCCTTTTATGCTATTCAGAAATTCAGTATCATTTCCGATCAACAATATGGCATCTACATAAAATATTAGAAATGCTACAGAGCTCCCACTCACTTTCTTGTAAATACAGGCTTCTCCAAAAGTCTGTATAAAACCATATGCTTTGGTCACACTATCAAAGCATATATTCCTACTCCGAGAGGCTTGCACCAGTCCATAAATGGATCGCTGGAGCTTGCACACTTTGTTAGCACCTTTTGGATCGACAAAACCTTCTGGTTGCATCATATACAACTCTTCTTTCAGATATCCATTAAGGAATGCAGTTTTGACATCCATTTGCCAAATTTCATAATCATAACATGCGGCAATTGCTAACATGATTTGGACAGACTTAAGCATCACTACAGGTGAGAAGGTCTCATCATAGTCATGTCCTTGAACTTGTCGAAAACCTTTCGCAACAGGTCGAGCTTTGCAGATAGTAACATTACCATCAGCGTCAGTCTTTTTCTTGAAGATCCATTTATTCTCTATGGCCTGCTGATCATCGGGAAAGTCAACCAAATTCCATACTTTGTTCTCATACATGGATCCCATCTCAGATTTCATGGCCTCAAGCCATTTTACGGAATCTGGCCTCATCATAGCTTCCTCATAGTTTGTAGGTTCGTCATGGTCAAGTAACATGACTTCCGGAACAGGATTTTGGAGCTACTCTGGTGAGGATGTTACTCTGGTTGACCTACGAGGTTTGGTAGTAACTTGATCAGAAGTTTCATGATCATCATCATTAGCTTCCTCACTTACTGGTGTAGGAATCACTGGAACTGATTTCAGCGATGAAGTACTTTCCAGTAAGGGAGAAGGCACAATTAGCTCGTCAAGTTCTACTTTCCTCCCACTCACTTCTTTTGAGAGAAACTCCTTCTCTAGAAAGGATCCATTCTTAGCAACGAATATCTTGCCTTTGGATCTGTGATAGAAGGTGTACCCAACAGTCTCTTTTGGGTATCCTATGAAGACACATTTCTCCGATTTGGGTTCGAGCTTATCAGGTTGAAGCTTTTTCACATAAGCATCGCAGCCCCAAACTTTAAGAAATGACAACTTGGGTTTCTTGCCAAACCACAGTTCATAAGGTGTCATCTCAACAGATTTAGATGGTGCCCTATTTAACGTGAATGCAGCCATCTCTAAAGCATAACCCAAAACGACAGCGATAAATCCGTGAGAGAAATCATAGATCGCACCGTATCTAATAAAGTGCGGTTACGACGTTTGGACACACCATTACGTTGTGGTGTTCCAGGTGGCTTGAGTTGCGAAACTATTCCACATTGTTTCAAATGAAGTCCAAACTCATAACTCAAATATTCACCTCCACGATCAGATCGTAGAAACTTGATTTTCTTGTGACGATGATTTTCCACTTCACTCTGAAATTCTTTGAACTTTTCAAATGTTTCAGAATTATGTTTCATTAAGTAGATATACCCATATCTGCTCAAATCATATGTGAAGGTGAGAAAATAATGATACCGGCCACAAGCTTCAATGTTCATTGGACCACATACATCAGTATGTATGATTTCCAATAACTCTGTTGCTCGCTCCATTGTTCCGGAGAACGGAGTTTTGGTCATCTTGCCCATGAGGCATGGTTCGCAAGTACCAAGTGATTCATAATCAAGTGATTCCAGAAGTCCATCAGAGTGGAGTTTCTTCATGCGCTTTACACCAATATGACCTAAACGGTAGTGCCACAAATAAGTTGCACTATCATTATCAACTCCGCATCTTTTGCCTTCAATACTATGAACATGTGTATCACTACTATCAAGATTTAATAAAATAGACAACTCATCAAGGGTGCATGACCATAAAAGATATTACTCATATAAATAGAACAACCATTATTCTCTGATTTAAATGAATAACCGTCTCGCATCAAACAAGATCCAGATATAATGTTCATGCTCAATGTTGGCACCAAATAACAATTATTTAGGTCTAATCCCGAAGGTAGATGTAGAGGTAGCGTGCCGACGGCGATCACGTCGACTTTGGAACCATTTCCCACGCGCATCGTCACCTCATCCTTAGCCAATCTTCGCTTAATCCGTAGCCCCTGTTTCGAGTTGCAAATGTTAGCAACTGAACCAGTATCAAATACCCAGGCACTACTGCGAGCATTAGTAAGGTACACATCAATAACATGTATATCAAATATACGTTTCACTTTGCCATCCTTCTTCTCTGCCAAATACTTGGGGCAGTTCCGCTTCCAGTGACCAGTTCCTTTGCAGTAGAAGCACTCAGTCTCAGGCTTAGGTCCAGACTTGGGTTTCTTCACTTGAGAAGCAACTGGCTTGTTGTTCTTCTTGAAGTTCCCCTTCTTCCCTTTACCTTTTTTCTTGAAACTGGTGGTCTTGTTGACCATCAACAGTTGATGCTCCTTCTTGATTTCTACCTCTGCAGCCTTAAGCATTGCGAAGAGCTCAGGAATCGTCTTATCCATCCCTTGCATATTATAGTTCATCACGAAACTCTTGTAGCTTGGTGGTAGTGATTGAAGAACTCTGTCAATGACACTATCATCAGGAAGATTAACTCCTAGTTGAGTCAAGTGGTTGTGGTACCCAGACATTCTGAGTATATGTTCATTGACAGAACTATTCTCCTCCATCTTGCAGCTGTAGAACTTATTGGAGACTTCGTATCTCTCAATCTGGGCATTTTCTTGAAATATTAACTTGAACTCCTGGAACATCTCATATGCTCCATGACGTTCAAAACATCGTTGAAGTCCCGGTTCTAAGCCGTAAAGCATGGCACACTGAACTATCGATTAGTCATCAGTTTTGCTCTGCCAGGTGTTCACAACATCTGGCGTTGCTCCTACAGTGGGTTTGTCACCTAGCGGTGCTTCTAGGATGTAATTCTTCTATGCAGCAATGAGGATAATCCTCAAGTTACGGACCCAGTCCATGTAGTTGCTACCATCATCTTTCAACTTGGCTTTCTCTAGGAACGCATTAAAATTCAACGGAACAACAGCACGGGCCATCTATCTACAACAACATAGACATGCAAAATACTATCAGGTACTAATTTCATGATAAGTTAAAGTTCAATTAATCAAATGACTAAAGAACTCCCACTTAGATAGACATGTCTCTAATAATCTATGTGATCACGTGATCCATATCAACTAAACCATGTCCGATCATCACGTGAGATGGAGTAGTTTTCAATGGTGAACATCACTATGTTGATCATATCTACTATATGATCCACGCTCGAACTTTCGGTCTCAGTGTTCCGAGGCCATATCTGCATATGCTAGGCTCGTCAAGTTTAACTCGAGTATTCTGCGTGTGCAAAACTGGCTTGCACCCGTTGTATGTGAACGTAGAGCTTATCACACCCGATCATCACGTGGTGTCTCGGCACGACGAACTGTAGCAACGATGCATACTCAGGGAGAACACTTATACCTTGAAATTTAGTGAGAGATCATCTTATAATGCTACCATGGAACTAAGCAAAATAAGATGCATAAAGGATAAACATCACATGCAATCAATATAAGTGATATGATATGGCCATCATCATCTTGTGCCTTTGATCTCCATCTCCAAAGCACCGTCATGATCACCATCATCACTGGCTTGACACCTTGATCTCCATCGAAGCATCGTTGTTGTCTCGCCAACTATTGCTTGTATGACTATCGCTACCGCTTAGTGATAAAGTAAAGCAATTACATGGCGATTACATTTCATACAATAAAGCGACAACCATATGGCTCCTACCAGTTGCCGATAACTGTGTTACAAAACATGATCATCTCATACAATAAAATTTAGTATCATGTCTTGACCATATCACATCACAACATGCCCTGCAAAAACAAGTTAGACGTCCTCTACTTTGTTGTTGCAAGTTTTACGTGGCTGCTACGGGCTGAGCGAAAACCGTTCTTACCTATGCATCAAAAACCACAACGCGGTATAGTGATTGCTTTTTGATCTTCAGAAAGAACCTTGTTCATTGAATCCCATTCAACTAAAGTTGGAGAAACTGACACCCACCAGCCACCTGTGTGCGAAGCATGTCGGTAGAACCAGTCTCGCGTAAGCGTACGCGTATGCGTAATGTCGGTTTGGGCCACTTCATCCAACAATAACGCCGAATCAAGAAACAACTAGTGACGACAAGCAATATGTATATACCCACGCCCACAACTCTTTTTGTGTTCTACTCGTGCATATAACATCTACGCATAAACCTGGCTCGGATGCCACTGTTGGCGAACGCAGTAATTTCAAAAATTTCCTACCCACACGGAAAATCATGGTGATGCATAGCAACGAGAGGGGAGAGTATTTTCTACGTACTCTCATAGACCGTAAGCGGAAGCATTATGACAACGTAGCTGATGTAGTCGTACGTCTTCACGACCGACCGATCCTAGTACCGAAAGTACGACACCTCCGCGATCTGCACATGTTCAGCTCGGTGATGTCCCACGAACTCATGATCCTGCAGAGTGTCGAGGGAGAGCTTTGTCAGCACGACGGCGTGATGACGGTGATGATGATGCTACCGTTACAGGGCTTCGCCTAAGCACCGCTACGATATGACCGAGGTGGATTATGGTGGAGGGGGGGCACCACACACGGCTGGAAACAATCAACTTGTGTGTTCTAGGGTGCCCCTGCCCCCGTATATAAAGGAGAAAGGGGGAGGCCGGCCAGCCCTCGGGGCGTGCCAGGAGAGGAGGAGTCCTCCTCCTCCTACTAGGAGTAGGACTCCCCTTTCCTACTCCTACTAGGAAGGGGAAAGGAAGGAGGAGAGGGAGAAGGAAAGGGGGGGGGGGTGCCGCCCCCCTTACCTAGTCCAATTCAGACTAGAGGGGGAGGGGGCGCGCGGCCTGCCCTGGCCGGCCCTCTCTCTCCACTAAGGACCATGTGGTCCATTAGTTCTCCCAGGGGGGGGGGTTCCGGTGACTCTCCGATACTCCGGTTTTCTCCGAAATCACCCGGAACACTTCCGGTGTCCGAATATAGCCGTCCAATATATCAATCTTTATGTCTCGACCATTTTGAGACTCCTTTTCATGTTCGTGATCACATCCGGGACTCCGAACTACCTTCGGTACATCAAAACACATAAACTCATAATACCGTTCGTCACCGAACGTTAAGCGTGCGGACCCTATGGGTTTGAGAACTATGTAGACATCACAGAGACACATCTCCGGTCAATAAGCAATAGTGGAAACTGGATGTTCATATTGGCTCCCACGTATTTTATGAAGATCTTTATCGGTCAAACCGCATAACGATATACGTTGTTCCCTTTGTCATCGGTATGTTACTTTCTCGAGATTCGATCGCCGGTCTCTCAATACCTAGTTCAATCTCATTACCAGCAAGTCTCTTTACTCATTCCTTAATGCATCATCTCGCAACTAACTCATTAGTCACATTGCTTGAAAGGCTTATATTGATGTGCATTACCGAGAGGGCCCATAGATACCTCTCCGAGAATCGGAGTGACAAATCCTAATCTCGATCAATGCCAACTCAACAAACACCATCGGAGACACCTGTAGAGCACCTTTATAATCACCCAATTACGTTGTGATGTTTGGTAGCACACAAAGTGTTCCTCCGGTATTCGGGAGTTGCATGATCTCATAGTCATAGGAACATGTATAAGTTAGGGAGAAAGCAATAGCAACAAACTAAACGATCATCGTGCTAAGCTAATGGAATGGGTCAAGTCAATCACATCATTCTCTAATGATGTGATCCCATTAATCAAATGACAACTCATGTCTATGGTTAGGAAACATAACCATCATTGATTAAACGAGCTAGTCAAGTAGAGGCATACTAGTGACATTCTGTTTGTCTATGTATTCACACATGTACTAAGTTTCCGGTTAATACAATTCTAGCATGAATAATAAACATTTATCATGATATAAGGAAATATAAATAACAACTTTATTATTGCCTCTAGGGTATATTTCCTTCATATGCATTCGGCCACCGGACGCTACAGCTGCGGCGGCGTGTTAGGAGTTGCATGGCGATCCCATGCATGTACATGCTCGGCCACGTACTTGCCCACGATCCCCACTCCCGCGCATGTCGCCCCTCTCTCTTCCTCTCTTCCCCTGAGCGCCATTGCGCTGTGTACATGTACTACATATTCATATGTACTAAATTTGAGGACCTAAGGTGCATCTTTCCTCTTGCAAATCACTCTACAATTTTAATGAAGCTTGCTTACAGGAAAAGAACAATTGAAAGAATGAAAGAGGCTGGGATTAGATGGAAGAATTCAGAGAATGTCTAATAGAGTGTGGACTCCTTGATTTGGGTTATTCGGGCTATGCTATCACAGCGACAATAAGAGAGATGGAGAAGAAAATGTACAAGTCAGATATATTGGATAGAGCGGCATGCAATGATGATTTTCTCTCTTTATTTCCATCAACGACTATTGAAAATATTGCTACTGGGGAATCTGACCATATGGCGTTGATTATTAGGGTGGCCAAGGAGGTGCCAGATAGGTGGGGCAAGTTGTTAAACATTTTCGTTATAAGGAAAAGTGGGGCCGCCATGAGGGTTATGATAACATGGTTATTGCAGCATGGGAACGGCACGCACATTCTGTGAGTACTATTGGTGGTACTTGGAGCTGTGTGAAAAATGTTACAAAGGATATGCAGAGGTGGGCACATTCAGAATTTGGTTCCATACAAAAGGAAATTAAAATATTGATAGAGCAGTTGGGGCTTGCTAGAGTGAAGGATAGAACTTCTGGATCCTCACTGGAGGTCTGGAATATTGAAGCTTAGCTACATGATTGTATGAAAGGGAGGAGATCAGGCAACGACAACATTCAAGAGTTGATTGGCTTCATGTTGGGGATAGTAACACTATTTTTTTCAGGGCAGAGCTACTCACCGGAGAAGGACAAATACCATTGTAAGGTCAAAGAAGAATGACGGGACTTTTTGCACATCAGATGATGAAATGAGGTCAATGGCAAAAACTTTCTATGAAAACTTATATTCTTCAAGATGAGTAGGCAACATGAACCAAATTCTTGAGCATATTCTGGTGGGAATTTGAACTGAAATGAACTCAAGGTTAGAGGTTGTTTGATCAGATAAAGACATTGAGCATGCTTTACTTCTAATGGGTCCTATGAAGGCACCGGGGCCGGATGGTTTGTATATGCTTTTTTACCAGAAACACTGGACTTTGCTAAAGGATGCGGTGTGCAAGGCTGTTCGTGATTTTCTGGATGGAAAGGAGATGTCGAAAGATTTCAATAATACTATGCTTGTTCTTATCCCAAAAGTAAATGGCCCTGAGTTACTATCGTAGTTTCGACCAATCAATTTATGTAATGTGTTGTATAAGATAGCTGCAAAGGTGCTAGCAAACCAGCTCAAGGTTGTCCTGCCATTTCTGATCTGAGAAGAGAAAAGCCTTTATTCTGGGGAGATTAATCACTGACAATATTCTTATTGCATATGAGTGTATTCATTCAATCAGAAAGAGCATTCGAAAGAAGAGCTTATGTGCGGTTAAACTTGATATGATGAAGGCATATGACCGAGTCGAGTGGGGTTTTCTTGAAGCAATGATGGCTAAGATGAGTTTCTCGAGGAGGTGGATTGACATGATCATGAAATGTGTTACCTCTATTAAGTTTTCGGTTCCGTTGAATAATGGTGTCTCGGATGTTTTTTCTCCATCACATGGTCTCCGACAAGGTGATCCTCTCTCGCCTTATCATTTTCTGTTTTGTGTTGAGGGTTTGTCTACTCTTCTCAACAGGGCTCAGAGATACAAGCGACTTCAAGGAGTTGAGTTCGGGAGGGTCGGCCCTCACGTTACTCATTTACTCTTTGTGGATGATAGCATCATTTTCTTGGAGGCGGAAGAAAATAGTATGTTGGAACTGACCCAAATTTTGCATGATTATGAGGAAGCATCTGGCCAAAAAGTGAATCTACAGAAATCTTCTATTTTCTTTGGTAGGGGTTGTGAATGTTCTACTAAGGATTCAGTGAAGCAAATTGCAAATTTTGATTCAGAAGCTGTTAGTGAGAAGTATATTGGATTGCCAACAGTGGTGTGCCGATCTGAAGAGGGATGCTTCAAATATATCAGAGAAAGATCACGTGCAAAAGTGTCCCATTGTAAAGGTCAGGGGCTACCCAAGAAAGGGAGAGAGGTTTATGTCAAATTTGTTCACCAAGCTACTCCTACTTTTGCCATGAGTTGTTTCCATTTCACCAAGAAATTGTGTCGGAATCTGAAATCTATATCTTCAAACTTTTGGTGGGGAGCAGTTCAAGGAAAGAATAAGGTACATTGGATTGCATGGGAGAAGGTGCATAGAAGAAAACAAGTGGGAGGGATGGGCTTTAGGGATTATGAAGCTTTCAATAAAGCCCTACTTGCAAAATAAGCATGGAGGATTCTCACTGTTCCCAACTCGTTGTATGCTCGTGTTTTAAAGGCCAGACATTTTCCTCAGTTTGATTTTATGGAAGCGTCATTTCCTAAGAGTGCTTCTATGACATGGAATGGTATCATTCGTGGATGTCATCTTCTACACGAAGGTCTAATGTGGCAAGTAGGAGATGGGTCTAAGATCAAGGTGTGGATAGAAAATTGGATTCCCAGGGAAGGAACGATGAACCTGTAGGAGTTAGAGATGCACAAAATATGAACCGTGTTAATGAGCTTCTAGATTACACAGGGAAAAATTGGGACATGACCACACTTCAGCAAGTCTTCCATGAGATCGATGTGGTGGATATTTGTCAAATAGCAGTTGGAGGACAGGGAAGGGAGGATTTTCTCGCATAGAACTTCAAGAAAAATGGTCAGTTCTTTGTTCTCCTGGCCTACCACTTAGAGATGAAGCTCAGGGAATTACAAACAGGAGTCCCGGAAGCCTCGTCGTCATCGGCCATGCATGCCAGCTGGAAGGAATTGTGGTGTACAGAGATGCTAGCAAAAGCTAAGGTCCATGTTGGCGACTGTTAAAAGATGGACTGGCTATCGGTGCTGAGTTCCTGTTTGGTTCATAAGTCCAAGGACTTTTTCTAGTCCCAACTAAAAAGTCCCTCCATGTTTGTTTCCAGGGATTAAAAAGTCCCTCCATGTTTGTTTCCAGGGATTAAAAAGTCCCTAGTCCCTTCCTAGAGGTTATTAAATGACATGTAATAGACCATGTTACCCCTAGTATACATAAAATAACAACCAAACAACACCATAGGGCGGCGGGGCAATGGGTGCAGGGAGGGGCATTGTTGGAAAAGTCCCAAAAAAGACTCTCCTTGAGAGTCTTCTTCATTTAGTCCCAAAAAGCAACTTTTTGTCCCTAGTAGTCCCTCCTGTTTGGTTAAAAAGTCTCTAAGAGGAATTTTTTCTAGTCCCTACACCAAAAAGTCCCTGGAAGAAAACACCCCCTGAGTTACATAGGAGACGAAATTAAACCGGGAATTTTCTGCTTGGCGTGTGGGCGACAAGAAACAGTTCTTCATCGCTTTTGAAGATGTCCGTATGCTAAGCACTACTGGGAGTTATTGCATGAGAGGCATGGGAGGACTGGGAGGACATGGGAAGACAAAAGATACACCGGATGCATGGGAGGACCTGCAACATTTGCACAAAAAAAGACAACATGCCTCCAAAGCAGTATGAAGGTCCTGCCAGCTACGCTCTTACCAAAGAAGAGAAGGAAATATTCTTTGAATGCTTGCTTAGTATGAAGGTCCCGTCTTGCTTGTCGTCAAATTTAAAGGGAATAATAAATATGCCAGAGAAGAAGTTCCAGAACCTAAGGTCTCATGACTGCCACGTGAGTATGCGCAACTGCTTCCGGTTGCATTGAGGGGGCTTCTACCTAAAAACGTCTGATTAGCCATTGTGAAGCTATGTACTTTCCTCAATGCAATCTCTTAGAAGGTGATCGATCCAGAAATCATACCAAGGCTAAGGAGTTATGTGGCGCAATGTCTTGTCAGTTTCGAGCTGGTGCTCCCACCATCCTTCTTCAATATCATGATGCACATCCTAGTTCATCTAGTCGACGAGATTGTCATTCTGGGCCCCGTATTTCTACACAATATGTTCCCCTTTGAGAGGTTCATGGGAGTCCTAAAGAAATATGTTTGTAACCGCGCTAGGGCAGAAGGAAGCATCTCCATGGGCCATCAACAAAGCATGTCGTTGAGTTTTGTGTTGACTTCATTCCTGGGCTTAAGAAGATTGGTCTCCCTAAATCGCGGTATGGGGGGAGACTGACTGGAAAAGGCACACTAGGAGGGGACTCAATAATATGCAGGGATGGGCATTCTTAGTCTCAAGCACACTACACAGTTCTACAGAACTATACCTTGGTGACCCCGTATGTCAATGAACACAAGAACAGTCTATGCTCCAAACACCCGGAGCAGTGTGACGACTGGATTACATGTGAGCACATCAGGACTTTCCGCAGTTGGTTGGAAACACGTCTCAAAGGTGACAACATTGTTTCTGATGAGCTTTACTCGTTGTCCAGGGGACCATCTGGACTGTATTGACTTACAAAGGATACGAGATAAATGGGAATACGTTTTACACGATCGCACAAGATTAAAAGAGCACCAACCAAAACAGCAGTGTCCGCTTTGATGCAGCAACCAAGAGGGGAAAGGACACATATTATGGTTACATAGTGGACATATGGGAACTTGACTACGGACATGATTTTAAGGTCCCTTTGTTTAAGTGCAAATGGGTCAATCTGTCAGGAGGTGGGGTACAGGTAGACCCACAGTATGGAATGACAACAGTGGATCCGAACAATCTTGGGTACACAGACGAACCATTCGTCCTAGCCAATGATGTGGCGCGGGTTTTCTATGTGAAGGACATGTATACCGATCCGAGAAAAAGAAAAGATAAGGAAGCGAACACATCATACGATGAGCCAAAGCGCCACATAGTTCTTTCAGGAAAAAGAGACATCATGGGAGTGGAGGGCAAGACAGACATGTCCGAAGATTATGAAAATTTTCATGAAATTCCTCCCTTCAAAGTCAAGGCTGACCCAAGCACCCTGTTAAACGATGAAGATTATCCATGGTTATGTCGCAATAAGAAAAGGACACAAGCAAAGAAAAAGTGAAGACATTCTCTCCACAACTATTATGATGATGCCTTTGATCTAGAATATCCATGTAACAGACGAGTTTCCGTATGAAACCCTGATAGTTCAAAAGAGATTGTCCGTTTTGTACACGAAGTGCATCCAGTTTTTGCCGTAACCCTGTCAACTTTTTATCAGAAGCTATGTGGGTGAAATGATGACACCATGCCAAATTTCAACCTTTTCAGAGTTAATTTGTAGGGCTTTTCATTTTCAGGGTCATATAGCTCAAAAAATCAGTAAATGCATGAAAAATAACAAATGAAGTCAAAAAGGGTTGAAAATTGATGATGTGGCTTTGAATGGTGCATTTTGAACACACAAAAAGTATGGAGTTCAAATAAGTTCAAAAAAATGAAATCCCTTTGTAACAGACAAGTTTCCGTATGAGACCCTGATACTCCGAAAGAGATTGGTTGTTTTGTACACGAAGTGCATCCAATTTTTGCCGTAACCCTCTCAACTTTTTAGCACATGCTATGTAGGTGAAATTATGATACCATGCCAACTTTCAACCTTTTCAGAGTTCATTTGTAGTGCTTTTCATTTTCAGGGTCATATAGCTCAAAAAAATCAGTAAATGCATGAAAAATAACAAATGAAGTCAGAAAGGGTTGAAAATTGATGATGTGGCTTTGAATGGTGCCTTTTGAACACACAAAAAGTTTGGAGTTCAAATAAGTTCAAAAAAATGAATTCCCTTTGTAACAGATGAGCTTTCTTCTGAAACCCTGATACTTTGAAAGAGATTGTCCGTTTTGTACACGAAGTGCATCCAGTTTATGTCGTAACCCTGTCCACTTTTTAGCACATGCTTGTGGGTGAAATGATGATACCATGCCAAATTTCAACCTTTTCAGAGTTCATTTGTAGTGCTTTTCATTTTCTGGGTCATATAGCTCAAAAAATCAGTAAATGCATGAAAAATAACAAATGAAGTCAGAAAGGGTTGAAAATTGATGATGTGGCTTTGAACGGTGCATTTTGAACACACAAAAAGTATGGAGTTCAAATAAGTTAAAAAAATGAAATCCCTTTGTAACAGATGAGCTTTCGTTTGAAACCTTGATACTTCGAAAGAGATTGTGCATTTTGTACACGAAGTGCGTCCAGTTTTTGCCATAACCCTCTCAACTTTTTAGCACATCCTATGTGGGTGAAATGATGACACCATGCCATATTTCAACCTCTTCAGAGCTCATCTGAAGTGCTTTTCAATTTTAGGGTGATTTAGCTCAAAGAATGAACTAATATAAAACAATGATCTGCAAAACTGTTATGAAACTCTAATAGCAAAAATAATAAACTAAAAGAATGAACTAGGAAACTTTAATGAAACTCTAATAGAAAAAAGAATGAACTAGAAAACTTGAATGAAACTCTAATAGCAAAAGGAATCAACTAAAAAGTTTTATAAACATCTAGGATTATTGAAACTAAAATTATATAAAATTTATGCAACTAAAATTATCAAAGTATTTTCTGTTCAAAACATTATAAGCAAAAATAATTTTCATAAAGAACTTTTTTTGTTAGAAACTAAAATAACAAAAACTGTTTTTGAATATAATGATAAAACACAGTAATATTAAATAGTAGGAAAAAGAATAACTCCAAAATCTATTTTTATCGTAAATTTAATCACAACCTAGTGATTCAAACAAATTTGAAAGAATTCAAATTTAAACTATTCAAATTGGAAAATTAATGGCACTAACAGAAAGTTTATTACTTTTATTACCTAAAACCAAAAATAATAACTGAAAAACTAGTAAGTATTTTGCTGTAAGTCGAAACAAAATAAAATAAATAAAAGAAAAAAGAAAACAAAAAATAGGATTTAAAAAAAAACACCGCCTACTGGGCCACCACGGCCTGCATACGACTAGAAACACGCTAGTTGGGCCAGGATGCAGGCCCGCAGTAGGCCCAGTAGGCCCACATGCACAGAGAGTGGATTTAGGCATGTAAGCCTGCAGCAGAGAGGAGCTCGAAGTGGTCGGCTCGGAGGGCTTATAAACCACTCCAAGCCCCTCTCGGCTAGCGAGATGCGACTAAACATCCCACCGCACTGTGCCAGTTCCAGCACACGACCTTTGGTCTCGGTTGGTGGCACTAACCAGGACGAAAGGGGTGCATTGGTCTTGGTTCGTAGCACCAACCAGGACCAAAGCCCCCCCTTTAGTCCCGGTTGGTGCCACCAACCGGGACTGAAGGGCTGGCTATATAAGCCAACACTTTGGAAATTTTCGGCAGTTTCTCATTCTCCCCGACGCCGACGCCGCTCTCTCCCCCGACGCTGACGCCCTGCTCGTCGTCGCCGTCGCCCACGCCCGTCGTTGCGCCGCCCCTGCCCCCGAGCATGCCATCGCCGCGCCGGCCCCTGCCCCACGCCCGATGCATGATGTCCCACTACCTTCCTAGAGTTTTTTTCCACACGTTGCCTGTGTCCATGCATGACGTCCCACGCCTATCTCCTAGAGTTTTTTTTGACAAGTTCCCAAGGAAGCATTGACTCACGTTGCCAAAATAATCCGTGTAGAAATAGTCCTTCCTCCACACATCTTCCTCCTCTTTCCCTCACGTCTTTCTCCTCTTTCCCTCACTGTGACGCCCCCGATTTGACCGTACACTAATCATACACGCAAACGTGTACGATCAAGATCAAGGACTCACGGGAAGATATCACAACACAACTCTACAAATAAAATAAGTCATACAAGCATCATATTACAAGCCAGGGGCCTCGAGGGCTCGAATACAAGAGCTCGATCATAGACGAGTCAGCGGAAACAACAATATCTGAGTACAGACATAAGTTAAACAAGTCTGCCTTAAGATGGCTAGCACAAACTGGGATACAGATCGAAAGAGGCGCAAGCCTCCTGCCTGGGATCCTCCTAAACTACTCCTGGTCGGCGTCAGCGGGCTGCACGTAGTAGTAGGTACCTCCCGAGTAGTAGTAGTCGTCATCAACGGTGGCGTCTGGCTCCTAGACTCTAGCATATGGTTGCGACAACCAGAAAGAAAGGAAAGGGGGAAAAAGGGGGAGAAAGCAACCGTGAGTACTCATCCAAAGTACTCGCAAGCAAGGAGCTACACTACATATGCATGGGTATCAAATGGAAAAGGGGCTAATATATGTGGACTGAACTGCAGAATGCCAGAATAAGAAGGGGATAACTAATCCTGTCGAAGACTATGCTTCTGGCAGCCTCCATCTTGCCACATGTAGAAGAGAGTAGACTGAAGTCCTCCAAGTAGCATCGTGTAGCATAATCCTAATCGATGATCCTCCCTTCGTCGCCCTATGAGAGAGCGACCACCGGTTGTATCTGGCACTTGGAAGGGTGTGTTTTATTAAGTATCCGGTTCTAGTTGTCATAAGGTCAAGGTACAACTCCAAGTCGTCCTATTACCGAAGATCACGACTATTCGAATAGATTAACTTCCCTGCAGGGGTGCACCACATATCCCAACACGCTCGATCCCATTTGGCCGGACACACTTTCCTGGGTCATGCCCAGCCTCGGAAGATCAACACGTCGCAGCCCTACCTAGGCACAACAGAGAGGTCAGCACGCCGGTCTAAATCCTATGGAGCAGGGGTCTGGGCCCATCGCCCTTTGCACACCTACACGTTGCGACCTAGCCAATCCAATCCGGCTAGTAGGCGTTCCAGTCCAATCCGGCGCGCGCCGCTCAGTCGCTGACGTCACAAAGGCTTCGGCTGATACCACGACGTCGAGTGCCCATAACTGTCCCCGCGTAGATGGTTAGTGCGTATAGGCCAGTAGCCAGACTTAGATCAAATACCAAGATGTCGTTAAACGTGTTAAGTATCCGCGAACACCGACCAGGGCCAGGCCCACCTCTCTCCTAGGTGGTCTCAACCTGCCCTGTCGCTCCACCACAAAGTAACAGTTGGGGGCCGTCGGGAACCCAGGCCCACCTCTACCGGGATGGAGCCACCTGCCCCTTCAGCCCCCATCTCCGAACAGTATCACAGGTAATGTAACAGTGTATAGTATATAGTATATGCCCGTGATCACCTCCCGAAGTGATCACGGCCCAGTAGTATAGCACATGGAAGACGGACAAGAGTGTAGGGCCACTGATGGAACACTAGCATCAAATACTAAGCATGTAGGATTGCAGGTAAAGGTAACAACAGTAGTAGCAAGGACAGGCTATGCATCAGGATAGGATAAACGAAAAGCAGTAACATGCTACACTACTCTAATGCAAGCAGTATAGAAGAGAATAGGCGATATCTAGTGATCAAGGGTGGGGGGGCTTGCCTGGTTGCTCAGACAAGGAGGGGTCGTCAACACCGTAGTCGATCGGGGTACCAGCAGCAGCGTCAGTCTCGTAGTCTACCGGAAAGAAATAACGGAGGGGGAACAAAATAAATAACAGAGCAATCAAATGTAACACAAAGCAAGACGCGGCAATACGTTGTGCTAGGGGTGACCTAACGCAGGGATAGGTGATACCGGCGAAGGGGGGAAACATCCGGGAAAGTATCCCCGGTGTTCCGCGTTTTCGGGCAGAGGAGCCGGTGGGGGAAAGTTGCGAGTTTGATATGTTAGGGATGTGTGGCGGATGAACGGGCTGCGTATCCGGGTTCGTCTCGTCGTTCTGAGCAACTTTCATGTTGAAAATATTTTAATCCGAGTTACGGATTAAAAGATATGATTTTCTAAAGATTTTATTAATTTCTGGAATTTAATTAATTATTTAAATTAATTCGAAAAACAGATTAATGACATCAGCATGATGTCATGCTGACATCAGCAGTCAACAGAGTTGACTTGGTCAACCTGACCAGTGGGTCCAGTCGGACCCACCTGTCATACACTGTTTAGGTTAATTAGAGATTAGGCTAAACAAACTACTATTTAATTAACTAACAGATTAGTTAGATTAATTAACTAGGATTAATTAACTTAATTCATTTAATTAATTAATTAATTAATTAAGCTTATTTATTTATTTATTTTGTTATTTCTTTTTCTTTATTGGAAACGTTCTGTGGGGTGGGGCCCCTAGTGTCAGTGGCACAGAGGCCGTAGTGGGTTACGGGCGCTACGGGCGGGTCGGGCGTTGCGGCGCCCGACGGCTGTGGAGGGCACCGGCGAGCTGCCCACGCTCGCGCGCATCTGGAGGGGCGAACGGGGGCCGCCGGGTTGACGGTAGGTGGACGACGTCGTCGCCGTTCGAGGAGGTAGCGGGGGCGGTGGCCGGCGCTGGCGCATGGGGGGCAGCGAGCGGCGCGGGGTGCAGGCGAGGGCTGCCGCGGCCGCAGGGGTGAGGCACGCCCCGGGCATGCGCGAGCTTGAGGGAAAGCAGCAGGGGGGTGGCCGGAGCTGGGGCGGCCGGAGTGGCTCACAGGGAGGGGAGGGGAGGCGAGGCGCGCGGCGGGAGTGCGAGGGCGCGTGGGCACGACGGCTATGGCCGCGGTCGGCGAGCAGGAAACCAGGGGAAGGAGGAGGAGTGGTGCTCACGGGGGGGCACGTAGGGTCCAGGGCAACGGGGGGGGGGCGAGGAGGAGGACGGAGACGATGCGGCAGAGGGGAAGCAGGCCGGCGGTGAGGCTCCGGCGGCGGGGTGGACATAGGCGATGGCGTCCGGCGAGGTGGCGGCGCGATGGCTCCGGCGGCAGCGTCGGGGCGCCGTGGGCGCCCAGATCCAGAACGGGGAGGAGGAGGTTGAGGACGGGGCGTCAGGGCGTCGAGCGACGAGGAGGACGGCGAGGCGGCGAGGCGGGGGCGCTCTGGGTGGCGTCGGCGCGACGATGGCGGGACGGGCGCGGGTGCTCGAGCTCGATCCAGAAGGGGATCGAGGAAAGTGGGGGGGTGCGTGGGGACTGGGCAGTGGGTTAGGGTTTTGGTCGGGTGGGGGTTAAGGGAGTGTGGGGGGGGGCGGCTGGGCTGTGGGGTGAGCCGGCCCGTTCGGGCGGCTGAGGCCAGTTGGGCCACTTGGCCCAGCGGGGGGGGGGGGTCCTGTTTTCTTTTCCTTTTTTTTGTTTGCTCGTTTTCCTTTTCTTTCTCCTTTTCAATTTCTTTTCTGTTTATTTTTACCTTTGTTTTATAGATTATAAATCTAGCCCCTAAATTAGTACTAATACTTATGACACTGCCATAATTGATTTGGCACCCTAAACAATTAGTTTATATTTGTTTAGTATTTAAAAGACATTTAAATATTAGTTTTACTGTAGTTTTTATTAAACTAGTGCTTTTAACACTTTATAAAAAAAGATGTTTTCTCCATCATAATTACCTACGCATTATTTGTCACCTCTCGGACATTTTAGATTTAAAGTTTGAAAACTTTGATGTTTGCATTGATTTTAAATTTGAAGTTTGAACTGGGTTTCTAACCGACGTGAGTTTAACAACAGTAGCTGAGGTGACGTGGCATCGTTAACGCAGGACTACTGTAACCTAATTATCCGGGCGTCACACTCACGTCTCCTCCATCACGCCTCAAAGATCAAGTAGCCACCCTTCCCCCATCTTCCCCGCCCCCATGCCATCACTGCTTCCTGACAGTTAATTCCACCATGACTCCACATGTAAATCTGAAAGGTAATTTTCCAGATCTTGGTTTATTTTCCCATGAAGATAGAAATCTATGGTCTCCTCTACCTGTGCGAAGGATCAGAGCGGCGTACATATGGTGTATATAATGTATATATGTATGTCGCTACATGTATGTTCCGAGCATGTTTTTGTTAGATTAATTTTTTATTAGATTTATATGTATGTGGCTATATATGCATGATGACGGGGTGGGGGTCGATATACCCCCTCCCCGATAACCTCGACATGAGGGGGGGGGGGGTCGATATACCGCCTCCCCGACAACTTCGACATGAGGGGGGGGGGGGTCGATATACCCCCTCCCGGATAACTTCGACATGTGGGGGGTTGATATACCCCTCCCCGATAACTTCGACATGAGCGGCAAAAGTTACATTTTTAGAAAAGTTTTATCTAGGAAGAAGGAAGAAAAAGAAGGAGAGGAAAAAGGAGAGAAAAAAGAGAATAAGAGGAGAAAAAAAAGAAGATAAAGAAGAAGAAAAAAAAGTGGAGAAGAAGAAGGAATAGAGGAGGAGAAGAAAAAATAGTTTTTTCTCCTTTTTTCTTCTTCTCCTCTTTTTTCTTCTTCCTCTTCTTAATTTTTATCGGGAACGAGGGTGTCGAGGATCGCCGAGGGGTCGAGGGTCGAGAACTAGGCTAGAGGATCGAGGGTCACCGAGGGGTCGAGGGTCGCCGAGGGTTCGAGGGTCAAGGAACACCGAGGGGTCGAGAGGTTGCCTTGTGTCAAACTATTGAAGAAATCCATGGCTTCATCATTAGCCGGAAGTAACCGGGGCAGATGCTACGAAGTTCTCCAAAGTTATTCTAGAACGGAGTCCCAGATAGGATAATCCGCCTTTTGGTATGAATTTCAGCAAAGGCCTTCCAAAATAGCGATATTCGGAAGGCTCTTGCTGAACTTTGTACCAAAAAGTGAATTATCCTATCTGGGATTCCGTTCCAAAATAACGTTGGAGAGCTTCGTACCATCAATGCGTCTGTTACTTTCTCCAAATGATGAAGACATGGTTTTGTTGAATCCTTTGACACAAGACAAATGTGACATGAGGGGGTCGAGGGTCGGGAACTAGGTTAGAGGGTCGTGGATCGCCGAGCGGTCGAGGGTCGTGAACTAGCACTGGTGCGCATCGCTCCTAAACAAATGGTTTTTAACCCATTTCCGCGACGGCATATGGAACCGTCTCCAAGTGAGTGTGGGCGATAGGGGGGGGGTCCTTCCCACACGACCCAGAAACCGTCGGGTATAAGGAGCCTTGATGCATACAGTTGTCCATGTATAACCGTTTACGATATCTCGAATATCCCAAACGCTTCATCCTTGCCACTCGTTTGTGCTCGCATTACCATCGTAGTCGGAGTTTTGTGGTTCTGCCTAAAACTAGGCAGATTCCAGGCATGGCAGCTTTCTAGGAAAATTCTAGGCACGGGAGATTTACGATGCCTGGCACATCACAAACAGTTCACTACTAGGAAAATGCTTATAGACAGTAGCATAGTAGTAGTGCTTTTTATAATAAAGCGCTGCTACAACTTATCAGTAGCGCTTTTTATAAAGAGCGCTACTACTATGCACTCAGGAGTAGCGTTGTTTTAGTAAAAAGCGCTACTACTACAATTGCCAGGCCGTTGCCGGCAGGCCAGGCATAGTAGTAGCGCTTTTATGTATGAAGCGCTGCTGCTACCGGACGTAGCAGTAGCGCTTTCAACATATAAGCGCTACTACTACGGGCTCTTTATCCAGCCGAACGGCCCGCGCTCGACCTCTCTCTCTCACTCCCTCGCTCTCACACACTCACTCGCCTATCTCCGCCGTCATCGCCGCCGCCCTCCCCCACGCCGGAGCTCTCCAGCCGGCCGCCCTCACCCGCGCCGGCTCTGCTCCTCCACCAGCCACCCTCCCCCGTGCCGGCTTCCTCCCCTACCGGCCACCCTCGCCCGCGCCGGCTCTGCTCCCCTGCCGGCCTCCTCCCCGCGCCGGCCTCCTCCCCCGCTGGCCTCCTCCACCACCGTGAGGTACTCCTCCTCCTTCCATTTAGTTCATTAGGTTAGGTAACTTAGGTGAATTTAGTTAATTAACTTAGATGTTTTTTAGTTAGGGAAGTAGGTTAGGTAACTAATTAAGTAGATGCTAATTTAGGGCAGTGGTGTTTAGTATATAGAAAAATTCAATATAGTTTTTAGTAAGTGTTTAATAGAATTAGTTAGAAAATTAATAGAACTAGTTAAACTAGTTTATTTTTAGTACGTACTAGCGTGTTTTATTTATAGTAAGTGCTTAGTTGAACTAGTTGAATTAATAAAACTAGTTTATTTTTAGTAAGAAAATTTAGGTATATGAGATTTGATGATCTAATTAAAATTTTACTATAGAACTAGTTTATTTTTAGTAAGAAAATTAATAGAACTAGTTTATTTTTTAGTTAAACCAATTATTCTCGCATTGATGTCGACCATGCCTATCCCGCATCCTCGTCGTCGACTCGGCGGAGGATGCCTGGGCTTGGTGAGGAGCCATGTCCGGGACTGGGCTCCGCCGGGCTGGTACTGGGAGGTGCTACCTTCCGGGGGGCGTAGCTTAGTGAGGAGCCAGCCCGTCGTTGACCCGAACCTTCTTTGGTGGCGGTCGGGTGGGCCAGTGACGGTGTGGAGGCTGGAGGACCCTATGGAGGTGGTACGTCACCGTGTCAGCGAGGAGGACGAGCATGTCCGTTGCTACATGGTTGCGTTGGAGGGCAGGTTCTCCAATACCTGGGAGGTCCTTCAGGGATCTCACTGGAGCTATGATCTTGTGATGGTTCCTTCTCTTTGGGTGTCCACCGCCCGCGCTGATACCCGTCGTTTGCTATGGTTTTAGTTGTATTAGTGGTGTTATATGTATGAGACTATTCGAGATCTATTAGTGATAATATTCCACGATGTACGGACGAAAGAGATGGTTTAGTTTTGCTTATTGAATAAATGCTAATTTGAATACGAATTTATTTTACAATTTGGTTTTGCTTATTGAATGCTCAAACTGGAAAACTACTCCATCAAGTTTGAATGCTCATATGATGTAGATATAAACATGTATATCTTGTGTTGCTCAAATAGGATATGTGCTTGCCGAAGTGGCCGGCCATGTTTGCAGGTTACACCTCCTATAGTGGCCTATATTTTGCCGGAGTGTTGATAAATTTCGTTCCAGCAAATTTCAGGCGCTCGATATGTTCTTTTTAGCAAAGTTCATGCCAGATTTTTTCGTGAGTTCTGGCATGAATTGTGCTAGAATATGTAGGAAATATCGAGTGGCCTGGAATTTCTCGAAAAATAATTAAACGACATTTCGGGTTGACTTTAAGTCTGTCAAGGCTCCATCACCGAAGGTCGAAAAATCAGTGAGGGAGTGTATCCACCATATATGAGGGAGCATGAAGAAGCCCGACTGTTGTCGTGGGGGTCGTTTTTCCTTCTTCTCCGTGTGCTAGACCTTTGTTATGCACTAGGGGAAGGAGGAATAACGACCATCACCGATGGTCGAAAATTCTATGAGGGAGTGTATCCACCATATATGAGAGAGGATGAAGAATCCCGACTGTTGTCATGGGGGCCGTTTCTCCTTCTTCTCCTTGTGCTAGACCTTTGTTATGCACTAGGGGAAGGAGGAGTAATGACCATCACCGACGGTCGCAAATGTCAGAGAGGAATCAGTGAGGGAGAGTCTCCACCATATAGACTCGGTAGACCGATAGTCAACCCGTGATGAATAATAATGACCTAATTTAATTTTTATAGTACATAGATTGAATTGTACAAGTTTAATCTTTGAATTATGAATGTAGGAAATGTCGTCATCGGACGACGAAAGTCTGCCGGGGGAGTGCAACTGGTGCAACGACGACCGAGGTCTGCGCGACAGGCCTCACCTGGAGGACGATCGACGCTTCAGCATTAAGCTCCAGGAGACCTTCGATGTTGAAATGGTACACAATGACGAAAAGTGTTTTTTTGTAATTAAGCATGACTTCAACTATTTCAACGTGTAATTTTCATCTTTTACAATTTGAGTAGCTTATCCCATGCCATGCAAGACGCTATGTCTTGGAGAGGATGGGTTTTGAAGACCATGAAAATTTAGAAACAAAGAAAATTCACATAAGGACCCATCATGATGTGGATTTTGAAGTAAATCTGTATAATTCTGAGAGCGTAACCCATTTTGGTTGCGAAAATTGGGAAGCAGTTTGCAAGATGTATGGTTTTTATGAGGGTATGCTTGTCACCATGGATCTTGGTGATCCTGACATCGACCAAGACAATATGGACATTTGGGTCCTTGTTGATACACTTCCAATTCCACCACTATGTGAGTTTCTCAAACATAGTTATTAACTAATTTATATTGTTCATTTCAAAATAGTTGACATCTTGTTTCCATTGACAAATTATTTTCATTGTTCAAACAATGTGCGGAACATGGTAGACAGAACCTACTACACTGATGGCTCTGAGTTAACTTATCAGGAGAAAAATCATCTGGTCGCATTTTGTACTGATCTTGAGAATTACAATATCTATTAGAAAACTCCTCCACATTATGGTCAATACGTGCCACTAGTGCACGTGTTGAACTACGAGAACATCCATGGAGATGCCATGGTAAGATTTTTTAGTATTACGACATCCACGCATCTTTTGCAGAAATTCTTTTAAAACTTAACTACATTGCTAACTACGAAGTTATTACTATCTTTTTCCATAGAAAAATCCCAAATGATTGTGTGCATCATCTGATGTATCAGAATGGTCGCCTTGATTTTTTGAACATACGGCTAGGTCATCTTACGAATCTCACCTGTCCATATTGGATTTCTAAAAGAAGTGGAGACATGAAAATCAAAGAATGGAAAAAATGTATGGACAGTCGTAAGGAGATACTTGGAAGCAACATTGTGCGAAAGGCAAGAATTGAAGACATGATAATCTCCATTCTCCATAATGGAGAGTAAGGGCCTATCTTGTATTATGCTATTTTACCTAAGAGAAGGTAGTAGGTCCTAGTTAATAATACTCATAATCATGTGCTAAGAACAACTAAGTAGTATTGGTTAGATGACTATGATGATGATGTGGTATCGAGTTGAAGTTGTATTATCGATGATGATGAGTATGACTTGTTATTATGATACCAATGATGAGTTATTTATTATTATGATCGATGATGCATGATGCTAAGTTATTATATGAGCATGATTACTTATTATATATAATAGTGGGTGAAATGAACCTGTATTAGATTCAAGTGAAGCCAACATGTGGTGCACATCGAAAGTACTACTAATCCAAACTAGATCAAGTTTGGATTAGAGTAGTACTTTCGACATGCACCACATGTTGCATCCACTTGAATCTACTCCACATTCATTTCACCCACTGTTATATATAATAAGTAATCATGGTCATAAAATCATATGATGAAAGTACTATATATAAAGTCACACAATGAAAACAAGCTGTATTTTTAAAAATACAGAAAATTTAGCAACAACGCTTTTTAGAACAAGCGCTACTGCTACTTACAAGTAGCAGTAGCGCTGTCCAAAGGGAAGCACTACTGCTAACTAGGTATAGCAGTAGCGCTCCCTTTCCAGCGCTACTGCAACTAGTTAGTTGTAGTGACTTAGTGGTAGCGCTAGACCCAGTGCTACTGCTATGCATATTTCAAGCGCTACTACTGGGGTTTTCCCTAGTAGTGGTTCATGATTATAAACCGTGTACGATAGGTAGAAAATCACACACATTTAGTTTTCCCACACCGTATGTGATAGTTTCTGACATCACACACGCTTTGCAAACGGCAACTGTGTGCATGCTTGCACACGTTTCCTCTCTATGAACCGTCTCGGATTATGGTGTATATTGCAAACGTTTGTGTTTTACCAACCGTGTGTGCCGTAATGACCTGCACAATGTAATTTCTCCCTAATTTCATTGCTGCTATTTAAAATTGTACCTAATTTAAACTTGAAAGTAGGCTATAGCTTTATTCATATCCATCAGGTCCAAACAACCAATGTATTATTCGATTCAGAGGTACATATGTTTAAGAATTATAGAAGCTCCAAATAAAGAATGATGTACCAGGGTTCTATACTTGTACTATTATAGATGGTAAAGAAAGAGGCAACAGACAGTCCAGTTGCTGAACAAGGTGAAGCGGAATGGCCATATTGTGCTCTCCTGGATGCAGAAGGCATGTAGGACTCTAGTCCAACCCCTTGTGATGCCTAGCTGCCAATCATGTAGTTTGAGAGGTAATCTTGAGTAAACTGCTTTAGGATCCACTGCAAAAGAAAAAAGATTCTGATATTGTCATCTAACACAACTCATTAGAGGAAGTAAAAAGAAGGCTACAGGGTTCTTACTTACCATCCTGTAGTTCACTGTTGTCTTGCATAAAGTGTAAACAAATAGTTTGATTGACATCTTTTGACCCATTTAGTAACAATCTTTATCAGTTTCCTCACTTGAAGCTGGTTCATGAATATCTCATTGCCCCATACACAGAAAGGGTCGAAGTGTGGATCTTTCGCAATGATATATGTACCTAAAAGCACCAAGTTAATATTAGAAGCTAAACAACAATTGAAAAATGATGTAGTACAAAACTCCATCCATCCCATTATATAAGATTTTATTAAATGTATATCTAGACATCATCAGAACATTAAGGTAACACTCTTCCTTATTGCTATGTAGCCTGCGATTGCATATTTAGTCATTCGGTACAATGCATGTTGCTAAACAACAATTGAAAAACGAAAAGGCATGTTAACTGCAATATCCTTAACATCAACCAAATATCGTAATTCATAGTGGAATTGTTGAAACTATTATTGATGAAATTGAACTATGCAACAAATAGTTGCACATATAGAGCATCACATTGTGAAGAACTGAAATAAACAAGTCATAAGGACATCTCTAGGCGATCCTTAAAAAGTTAAAGGACTAAAACCCTTAGTGGATATATATGTATATATATATATATACTTTTGGCCTTTTCTAGTCGATCCCCTAAACTTAAGGTTGTAAACTTCAATTTGATCAAGTTCAAAGCAGGTTCAACTGAAAGTAGCATGCATTCAAACATAAACATATATAATTTTGCATAACCGAACATAAAACATAAATTTAAACTAAACTAAACTACTTTCGGTCAAAGTAGAGGTCGAGCCAATCCTTCCTTGTCATGTACGATGTGCCGCGAGCCGGGTCCGGGCCAGTACCGTCGTCGGGGTCGTTGGGGAAGGCACTCCTCCACTCGTCGACATCGATCTCCCCGTCCTCGGGGCCCACCTCGACGCCCTCCGTGCCGCCATCGCCGCCACCTTCGACCTCGTCATCAGAGAACAGCGCCATAACCTCGCCGCCCTCCGCGCCACCGTCCTTGCCGCCTTCGACCTCGTCATTGGAGGAGAGCCTGATAACCTTGCCGCCCTCCACGCCGGCAAAGATCGCCCGCTCCGCCTCCACCAGCTCCGGGTGCTGCTAGCGGAGCTCTTGCATGTAGGCCTCGTCGGTAGCCTTAGCCTCGAGATGCTCCAACGCCTTGCGGTCCTCCCGCGCCATAGCCGAGCTCACCACCCCTGGCTCTGACGAAACAAGGTGGACCAGACGTGTGCCGAAGGGGAAATTGAGCGTAGCCGCTGCGCTATGGTAGCGGACCTGCCAGCGGCCGTACTCCGTGGCCACGAGCTCGGCCGTGTGGAAGCTACCGAGCCATCGACGGGTGTGGGTCTCTCGATCTATAATCTCGGCGACCTACGTCCCACACCGCCGCTGCCGGACCCCGAAGTAGGACTTCATCGGCTGCCGGGTCCGGGAGAGGACGGGGAAGTCCTCGAACCGGTGTAGGGGCACGGCTACGGGTGGATCAAGGGACCGGCGACGGCGGATCGGGCCCGCGGTGGATGGCGGGGACACCTCGGTGGCCACCTCGCTGGCATCGGGCGAAAAGGCCGCGATAAACCTCTTTTTGGCCATTGGCTACTCGAGCTCCCCGGCACACAGGCATAGGTTGAGGATGGAGGCACCGGCAATGGTGGTGACCTACAAATGGTTTCGAGGGTTGTGTGTGTCTGTGTGAGCGGAGGTTGTGTTTGAGGAAATATTGCGGCAACTAAAAATTTTACTAGGCGGGAGTAACAACGCGGGGCTACTGAAAATTTGGATCAAGTGCGAGCAGATATTTTTGAGATTGCGAGGGATGCAGAGGTGGGAGTAAAATGTCGGGGCTACTGAAAATTTGAATCAAGGGACTGAAGCAGAGCGGGAGTAATAGACAATGCACATAGTACGCACACACTAATCGTGTGCTATCAAACATTAAAACCTTCCAGGCGGTAGATATTTTCGAGATTGTGTGGGATGTAGAGGCCGGAGTTTTGGGGGAGCGAGCTAGTGTGCATGACACACCGCTGTGGACTGTAGCCGACACACCTTCTATCATAGGCCATAGGTGTACTATACACCGACGGTGCTCCAAGATATTTTGTACTACATCTCACACGGTTGGTGAGAATAAACTATGTGGGATCTACTTGTTTTGAATTACAAAATGGGGTCACCGCGGCAATGGACGGTGTTTGAATTGCTAGACCATTTATCTGCAGTGAACATGCAACTGTATATGTGTCATAAAAGAATTGGAATTATTCAGGGTTCGTTCGGACATTTCATACATTAAACTGGTTTTCTAGCCATTTCAGGTGCACAATTCAAAATTTAACTACATGCATGTGCTCTAGTGCATACAAAATGGTTGAAAAATCAAGTCTGTGTCCTTCAGTGCATGCTTAGGTCCCATGGAAGAAATGGGAATGAATTTTTCGGGGTTCGTTTGGCCTATTTTATATATTAACTAGGTTTTCTAGGCATTTTATGTGCATAATTCAAATTTGAACTACAACCACATCCTCCAAGGCACCAAAGTTGGTTGAAAAATCACATGTGTGTTCTTGGGTGAATTTCTAGGTCCCATGCAAGAGATGGGAATGAAATTCAAACACCATGGCACTGTTGATTGCCAAAAAAACGTTGAGATGCCTGGTTTTTAACTTCTAGTAAATCCAAAACTCCTCTGAAATTCAGGAAACTTGGCATGCTATCATGGAGCGGCATCAACATGCCATGGTGAAAATTTTGTCCCATTTGGCGCAGGTTCGGGTATAAGCAACAAGCATGATGGTTTTGATAGGGAATGTACCACCTTTAGTGACGGGACGATATCCGTTGCCTCTTATTGCTTTCAAAAAATTTCTAGTGTCAACTTAGAACAACAAGAGTGTTGTGTTCAATCTTGGAATTTTTCGGGGTTCGTTTGGCCTTTTTATACATGAACTGCGTTTTCTAGGAATTTTATGTGCATAATTCAAATTTGAACTACAAGCACATGCTCCAATGCACCAAAGTTGGTTGAAATATCACATGTGTGTCCTTGGGTGAATTTCTAGGTTCCATGCAAGAGATGTGAATGAAATTCAAACACCAGGGCATTCTTGATTGCCGGCAAAACGTTGAGATGCCTGGATTTTAAATTCTAGTAAATCCAAAACTCGTATGAAATTCATGAAACTTGGCATGCTATCATGGAGCGGCATCAACATGCCGTGGTGAAAATTTTGTCCCATTTGGGGCAGGTTCGTGTATAAGCTTCTCACAAACCAGATCTTCTCACAACAAGCATGATGGTTTCGATAGGGAACGCTCCACCTTTGGGGACGGGGCGATATCCGTTGCCCCTTATAGCTTTCAAAAAATTTCTAGTGTCAACATAGAACAACAGGAGTGTTGTGTTCAATCTTGGATTTTTTGGGGTTCGTTTGGCCTTTCTTATGCATTAACTAGTTTTTCTAGGCATTTTATGTGCATAATTCAAATTTGAACTACAAGCACATGCTCCAATGCACTAAGGTTGGTTGAAAAATCACATGTGTGTCCTTGGGTGAATTTCTAGGTCCCATGCAAGAGATGGGAATGAAATTAAAATACTAGGGCACCGTTGATTGCCGGCAAAATGTTGAGATGCCTAGTTTTTAAATACTAGTAAATCCAAAACTCGTATGAAATTCATGAAACTTTCCATGCTATCATGGAGCGGCATCAACATGTCGTGTTAAAAAATTTGTCCCATTTGTGGCAGGTTCGGGTATATGCTTCTCACAAACTAGAGCTTCTCACAGCAAGCATGATGGTTTCAGTAGGGAACGTCCCACCTTTGGGGACGAAACGATATCCATTGCCTCTTATTTCTTAAAAAAATCTTGTGTCAACATAGAACAACAGGAGTGTTGTATCAATTTTTCATATTTTTCGGGGTTCGTTTAGACATTTTTATGCATTAACTGAGTTTTCAATGCATTTTTGTGCATAATTCAAATTTGAACTACATGCACATGCTCCAATGCACTAAGGTTGGTCAAAAAAATCTAATATGTGTCCTTGGGTGATTTTCTAGGTCCCATGCAAGAGATGGGAATGAAATTCAAACACCAGGACACTGTTGATTGCCGGCAAAACGTTGAGATGTCTGGTTTTTAAATTCTAGTAAATCTAAAACTCATCTAAAATTCATGAAACTTGGCATGCTATCATGGAGTGGCATCAACATGCCGTTGTAATTTTTTTGTCCCATTTGGGGCAGGTTCAGGTATAGGCTTCTCACAAACCAGAGCTTCTCACAACAAGTATCATGGTTTCGGTAGGGAACGTCCCACCTTTGGGGACGAAACGATATCCACTGCCTCTTATTGCTTCCAAAATTTTTCTCGTGTCAACGTAGAACAACAGGTGTGTTGTGTCAATTTTTATGATTCTTGGGGGTTCTTTTGTACATTGTTATGCATTAACTGAGTTTTCAATGCATTTATGTGCATAATTCAAATTTGAACTACATGCACATGCTCTAGTGCATATAAATTTGTTTAAAAATCAAATATGTGTCCTTGGGTGCATGCTTAGGTCCCATGAAGAAATGAGAATGAATTTCAAACACCAGGGCACCATTGATTGCCGACAAAACATTGAGATGCTTGGTTTTTAAATTCTAGTAAATCCAAAACTCGTCTGAAATTCATGAAACTTGGCATTCTATCATGGAATGGCACCCGACATGATGTGGTATTTTTCATATCCATTTTGAGAGAACGCGCAATCAAATAATGACAGCCAACAAAGGCATTTTGAAAAATATCTGCCACTTTAATATCTCAAATGTTTATATAATTCAAACCGTGTGCGTTCCGTTAACGATTCACTTGATGCCACGTGTCTTGGTTTTAATGGCTGTAGGAGGTGCCGTGCGTATAGCTGCTTGACCTTGATTGAACGGGAGGCGTGCGAGCGCAGTCCGGTGCGCAGGCTGGCCGAGAGGCGTGCAAGCTGTCCTCCAATGCATAGGCTCACCGGGAAGCGTGCAAGCTGTATGCTGCGCAGGCTCACTGGGAAGCGATCCCTTTGACTTCCATGGCCGCCCTCCTTACTCTCCATTAATGGCGCCCGAGCCGTTGTTTAATACGGGCGGCCTTACTGTTTGCCTCCCATTCCCCTCCCCTCGCAGACCTCCACCGCCATGGCGCAGAATGATCCTCTGCCACTAGTCTTCAAGTTTGGTGAAGTCGACTCCAAGCTGAAGGAGATAGAAAATAAGGAGGAATGGGGCCTCATGGATATGGCCCAGAACGAGCTGGCCGCGGTGGTTGCTGCCCCCGCTCCCGGCCCAGCTCCCATCCCCGTGCCCGCGCCTGCGACCATCCCCGTAGCATTGACGGGCTGGTCACTGAGCACTATCGCAGAGCTGGAAGCCACGGGCGTTAGCGAGGTCTCCGCGGACCCGCACGAGCTCGTGTACATGCCAGCGCCCGTGCCCGTGCGCGCCCCTCCACCCACCGTGGCGCTGGCCCCCGTGCGTTTGGCTGCACCCGCCGCGCCCATGTGCGCCCCTCCACCCACCGTGGCGCCGGTCCCTGTGCGTTTGGCTGCACCCGCCGCGCCCGTGCCTATACCTGTGTGCCCCCCCAACGGCATGGCACGTTGCCGTCGACTGCTACCTCTCAGCGGCACAAGTTGCCGTCCTCCCACGCCCCGCCCGTCGATCGCGCGATGGCATGCTGTTTGATTTACAAGTGAAGAACATTTTGTGCTGCCTTGAAGACTTCAACAACGGCGTCCCGGAGGACGAAAATGACAACGACGGCGCGACACACCGCTGCCGAAAATAGTTTGTTGGGGGTTTAATACTGTATCTCAAATTCTCGATCATATGAATATAAATTTGCAGTGTGACTGAATGAAAGATATGGTTTGAACGAACTTGCGTTTTTCTCTCTTAATGTACAGACTTATCAAATGATTTTCTTTTAAAAAAATGTCAATGGTTTTTAAATATAAAACACTCATCGCCAACATTTTAGTTAGAACACCCTAATGCAAACCGACAGCTTCCCCAGGAAGCCAAGGGAAAATGTGCGGAGCATGATTTCTGCATCCCTTCAACACAAACGGTTGTTTTGCATGACCTGTGTGCAACCACGTATAACCAATTGGGTAAGATTTTCATATCTGTCATTTTGGGTATGTTGCCATTTCTCAAACTGGAAAGATTGACATTTGTTTATCTAGTAACATTGCCATTTGTCAACCTTGTAACATTGTGATTTGTCAAAATATGCAGCTACAAATCACTAGCACTATCTAATTTTTGCAACTAAAATCACTAGCACTGTTCATATGGACACCGCTAGCAGGCGTGAGTTCATGGACGCATATGCAAATGTACCATTAATTACATGCAACAAGTCATCAACCCACAACGACAACGAGGATACACGTTGGATTATAGATCATTTCCAACAAAAAATTCTAGTAAAGTTTTTCTCACACACCAAATAACAAAGCGATGAAATGAACTTCAACTCAACCACTCGTCGGCGTTGGAAACTCTTGCTTTGAACCAGAAGTGATTCTCTGGGAAGGGCCAGCTACAGTCAATCTCGAGACCAACACAGGACTGATCATAGAGGCTGAAGCGGCCTATGTCAGGACCCATATTGGGATGGTAGGGAAGCATAGTAATGCCCGAGGTATAGATACAGTTGCTTCTCATAAATGGTAGTAACATTGTGTCAACAGTAGCTGGATCGTCTTCCACCATCATTGGATAGTTTTGTCCAAGGAAGAGCGAGTTTCCTCCAAGACTTTGAATACTGAACCAGGGAGAAGGTGTTGGCGCTAGTACACTAGTATCCATCCCGAATACCCTACAACGGATATTGGAATAGGTCCGGAGAGTGCGACCATACGAGACAACACTTGCTTCCTTAATAACATCAACAGTGCCCCGTATACAACCAAGAAGAGGTGATCCATCGGAATAAGTTGCCAGGCGCCACTGAGTATATGGGTCCTGCTCGTCCTCATGCTCGTGAATAAAATTTCGAAGTATAGGTGGTGGAATGTTCGCAAGACCATGGAAACACAAGGAGGTTAATTAGTAAAGGGAAACTAGCTAACCCGCATGCATGTGGATGAAACAATTATAATTACGGTGGAAGACAAACGTACCGAAATCATGAGGATTCCATGCAAAAACAGTTCCACGAGTGGTGGCAGTAAACACAAGACCCTCGTATTGAATTGCATCACGGTACTCATCCGTGTATAGAAACTGATTTTTGAGAAATATCCATCGAGTCGAACCATGAAGGATGGCAACAAGCTTGTCGAAGATAGCGACAACATAAGCATTCCTATAACCCCAAGAGCGGTTGGGAACTCGACAAATTGCTATCTTCTGTAGACGACACTCAGCATGATCGTATTTGAACTCACGTAGAATACCGGTGTACTCAACCTCTGGGTAGTCGTCTGAGATTTTTCGAAGTGGAACCCGGTGACGAGTGTACACATTCACAAGTTCCCACTCGCAGTTGTACCCAATATAAAGAACCCAATCTCCATTTGCACCCGCCCAAGCCTTGCCCTCAAGCGATGTCATCTTAACATCATATGTATCATTATCAAGCGTCATCAACTTACACAAGGCGAGGCTTCCCTCGTCCCCGCACTAGTTAGCAGGGTCACGGAGAAGAAGATAGGGTAGATCAAACCGCTCCTGAACCCTTGAGTTCCTTGTAATGATGTTATTAGTTGAGTCTAGAATGGTCTTGAACGAACTTGCCATGCTAGCCGAGGTGATGACGTCGCACCGATCAATGAGTTCCTCCACCGCGTCATCATTCAGATCGGGGCAAGAATAACAGGGTCGTTTCCAGCTTTTTCCCTCCATGCAGAAGACGATCAAACAATGGAAGAAGGAAGGGTGAAGGCAAATGAAGGAGGGAGGAAGAGCTAGCATGCGACAACAGTTCCAAATCGAGAGGGAAAGGCGAAGAGTCGGTGGACGGTTGCCACCATACACGAAGAGGCGCCTAGGGAGCGAACGGTTGCCACAGAGGTCACACACTGACTACAACGGCCGAGTGAACCGCATGCAATCCCATCGCACAACACACATGTCTTGCTAATTTGAACCATTTCTGTTCTCTTGTATCAACGCAAACAGTTCATCCGAGTGAACCGCATGTCGTATATCGCACACACCTTGATCTGGCTGACCGTTTCTTTTGCGTTGCCTAATCACAAACAGTCCATACGAGTGAACCGTATGATGTGTATCGCACACACCTTCGTCTGGCTGCCCATTTCTTTTGTGTTGCCTAATCACAAACAGTTCATCCGAGTGAACCGTATGTTGTGTATCGCACACGCCTTCATCTGGCTACCCATTTCTTATGTTCCTCCTCATCGCAAACAGTTAATTGACCTGAACCATATTCCCTTCATCGCACACACAACTAAAATCTGAATCGTGTTTGATGCATCCTCCATCGCAAACGTTTTCACCTTTTTTGATGGTTTTCATACACCATAGTTTGCGATTATTGTATCGCACATAGTTTCTCGAAGGGTCTTTGATCGTAGTGTCACGTTAGCAGCATCCTATAGTAGTGTAGTGTAGAGGGTCGAGGGTCGCCGAGGGGTCGAGGGTTGAGGGTTGTGAACTAGTGTAGAGGGTCGAGGGTCGTCCAGGGGTCGAGGGTCCAGATTTATCAAGAATGCCCCCATTATGGATGTGCACAAGTTGATCCAATTTTTTTTCTGATCTCATATATATATATATGTATATATATATACATACATACATACATACATACATACATACATACATACATACATACATATTCTTCTATATGTCACATTGTCGGTCAAAGTATTGAAGAAATCCATGTCATCATCATTAGCTGGAAGTAACCGGGGCATGATGGTACGAAGTTTTACAAAGTTATTCTGGAACGCAGTCCCGGATCGGATAATCCGCCTTTTGGTACGAATTTCAGCAAAGGCCTTCAGAATAGCGATATTTGGAAGGCTCTTGCTGAAATTTGTACCAAAAAGTGAATTATCCTATCTGGGACTCTGTTTCGGAACAACTTTGAAGAGCTTCGTACCATCATGCGCCTGTTACTTTTGCCTAATGATGAAGACACAGTTTTGTTGAATCCTTTGACACTAGACAAACGTGACATGAGGGGGTCGAGGGTCGGGAACTAGGGTAGAGGGTCGTGGATCGCCGAGCGGTCGAGGGTCGAGGGTCGTCCAAGGGTTGAGGGTCCAGATTTATCAAGAATGCCTCCATTATGGATGTGCAGAAGTTGATCCAAATTTTTTCTTATCTCATCTATATATAGATATATTCTTGTATATGCCACATTGTCTGTCAAAGTATTGACGAAATCCATGGCTTCATCATTAACTGGAAGTAACAGGCGTATGATGCTATGAAGCTCTTCAAAGTTGTTTTGGAACGGAGTTCCTGATAGAATAATTCGCCTTTTGGTATGACTTTCAGCAAAGGCCTTCCAAATAGCAACATTCGGAAGGCTCTTGCCGAACTTTGTACTGAAAAGCGAATTATTCTATCAGGAACTCCATTCCAAAACAACTTTGAAGAGCTTTGTACCAATATGCGCCTGTCATTTTCGGCTAATGATGAAGTCACAGTTTTCTTGAATTCTTTGACACTAGACAACGTGACATATAGAAGGGTAGATGAGATAAGGAAAAATATGGACCATTTTATGCACATATAGAATGGCGCCATTTTGTTAAATCCCTTGTCGGTCCGGATATCGGATAATCATGAGGGAGGCGGTCCGGCCCAAACCCTAGAAGCGCTGCCGAGGCCACCCAAATTTACCAAGTTAAAAGAGCGTTGTCGTCGAGGCCACCCCAAACCATAGAAGCATCGAGGCGACTAATATGATTCCTTGTTGTGATTAGCTAGCTAGGTCTATGTTTGCCACTAATATATCCATCTGTCATGTTTGTATATTAATTTCCATGTTGTAATATTTGCAGAAACTATGGAGCACCGAGACTTGGAAGCAGAACAGGTCTTGGGGGACAATAATCCTCGCTGGAGGTGATGTCTTGTCGTATCTCGATGACACTGATGCTCTAGAAGGAGAGGGTGAAGCAGGCTACAATGATCGAAGAATGGAGGAGGAAGGACATGATTATGATGGCTCCTGTGACCGAATGCCGGTGGAAGAAGGAGACCGTGATGACGGCTCCGGCGACCGAACGGAGTCCAGCCAGGTATATATATTAATTAAGCTTGTGCTGACTAGTTAATTGATGCATTAATTGTTTTGGTATGTACACATATTAACTCTCTTATTTCTTCTTTTCTAGCCCTCCGGATCGAGCAAAACTTCGGTAATGAGACAAGGCCTAAAGAACAAGTTGCGCTAGGATGAAAGGTTCATGATCAAAGCAATCGCGCGCGATGGCCAACCGGTTGAACCCATCCGGACCAAGGAAGCATTTTCTGCTCAGTGCGAGGTTCTTGTTTGGGACATGATCCCGATCAGCATCCACCAATGGTATAAGCCCAAGAACAAAGACCCTCAGGTGTCTTATGTCAATGATAGGTAGAAAGATGATCTTTGGACCGCGCTGAAGGCAAATTTCACCCTACCGCCAAAGGA